>NC_035439.2:8121351-8425231 GCF_002127325.2 Helianthus annuus
CTCTCGTTCGGGACACCAAAGGCTTTGATAAGTGATAGAGGTACCCATTTTTGCAATCATCAACTCGAAAAAATATTAACAAGGTATGGGGTCTATCACCGGGTCTCAACGGCATATCATCCTCAAACAAATGGGCAAGCCGAAGTGACTAATCGAGGTTTAAAACGAATACTTGAAAAAACCGTAGGAATAAATAAAAAAGAATGGGCCGACAAATTAGACGACGCTTTATGGGCTTTTCGAACTGCTTATAAAACCACTATAGGCACAACCCCATATAAACTCGTCTATGGAAAAAGTTGTCACTTGCCAGTAGAAATAGCTCACAAAGCCTACTGGGCAATAAAAAACGTAAACTTAGATTTGGAAAATGCCGGTAAAATCGATTTTGTCAAATAAACGAATTAGACGAACTTAGGAATTATGCATATTCTAACTCCGAAATTTATAAAGAAAGAACGAAAAATTTGCATGATAAATATATTAAATCTAATGAATTTCGGGTTGGAGACCAAGTTCTATTGTTTAATTCACGACTTCGATTATTTCCTGGTAAGTTAAAATCTAGGTGGTCAGGACCTTTTTCCGTCACCCATGTTTTTCCACACGGTGCAGTAGAAATTAAAACTCGAAATGGGACACCATTTAAAGTCAATGGCCAACGGCTGAAACTCTACTGAGGGTCCATTGAGGATGAGGAAGAGGAGATCTCACTTCAGACGGTTAACGAATAAACTCGTACCCGACATGTTACAGGTAAGTGTACGTTTAAAAACCGGTAAATCGTCTAACCATTTTTCGGAAATAAGGGGCATGCACACGAGCACATAAAAAAAAAAAAAAAACTTTGCTCGGCACGGGGCCGTGTCCGCTGGACACGGGGCCGTGTCGAGGCGACTGTCGGGATAAAACCCTCTTTTCCTATCAGTTACACCATTCCACACGCCCCGTTTAGCCGAAAACTCTCTGGTTTGAGGCGATTTTCTGCAGTTTTTCAACGTCACCACCGAATCTAACAACGTCAAGGTATGATTCTATCTTCATTAGTAGTTAGATTAGTTACTTGCATGTAGTTAAAACATCAAAAATTGGGGAAAAATCTAGGGTTCTTCATGTTCATCCGGATCGAACTCAAAATTTTTGATGAAATTTGTTAGTAGTAGTTTAGATTAGAGTAGTAGAAAGTAAATAAGCATGTATTGTTGATAGATTTGTCCGATTTCCAAATAAAACCCCAAACCCTTGTTCTTGAACCAAAAAAACACGAAATTGAAAGGGTAAACGGTTTGTTTTGGGAAAAATGACACTTAGGGTTTCATTTTCGGGGGAAACCGCTACTATTGGGCTAAAAATTTTCAGGTTTTCGAAACCGGGACGAAAAATGGAATTTTTGGGTTACAGACGCCTGGACACGGGGCCGTGTCCGCTGAACACGGGGCCGTGTCCAGCCCACTGTTTGCAGTTTCACTCTGATTTTCCTTGTTTCGTACTAACTTTTTATGTATTCTTTTCAGATGTCGAAATTCACAAGGTTTAACGCAAATGAACTGGACGCTAGGGCACGGTACGAGGTTCTACAAACAAGACCGGAAGAGTACCCAAGGCGGGCGTGTACTGATTTGCTAACCATGGTGAACCAACTTGACCGCTTCAACAACATTGTGAGGGGTCCACTGCATGTCGCATTGACCACCCGACTACGGTCGGTACATCAATGCACGATGGAGTTCTACAGCACCTTCATTTTCAACTCGAGGCGCGAACCGTTTGACCATGAGGCGGTCGAATTTCGATGTGGAGGGACCACGTTTAGAACCTCCATGGCACAGTTTGGAGCCATCATTGGGCTATATAGTGAAGAGGAAGCGGGGAATGAAGAGAATACAGGGGGATTACGAGACTTGGATGCAACTGAACGCCAAGCCGCATGGGCTCAAATAGGTGAAGGAATCTACAACCCAAGCAGCACCAAAAGTACCAAACTGAGGGACCCGCTATACCGATACATCCACAGGCTCCTATCGTACTCGCTGAACCAATGCCACAACAGTAGTGGCGTTGTTGGGTTGAAAGATTTGGTTGTCCTTCACTGCATCCACAACCAGAAGCCTCTAGATGTTCTGTACCTCCTACTGCGAAACATGCACCTAAACCGCCTTGCTCATGCTCCTACACCGATCTTCTTTGGAGGATGGGTGTACCGTCTTTTCAAGCACTTCACGAATATCCCAAGGTCCTTCGAAAGGAGTCCATGGTCGGGACGGGTCGATTATCACATTTGCCGATCCATGAACTTGCTTTATGAAGCGGAGGACGGGACGGTGAGCTTTCAGAGAACGCAAGGCTATGCATGGAACCCGCAAGAGGCTCTAGTTCTTCATGCACCACATCCCCATTTTCAGTATCCACCCCAAGGCGATGCGGGCCAATCCTCCTCTCAAGAGGTGGTTTTCCTAACTTTCAAAGTTTACATGATCTTTTGCAGGAAAACCTCATGTGCACAAGGAACACCTACAATCTCGCCAACAACACACACCACCGGGTTGGAGCTATCGAACGCAACATTAACGATATACAAGATGATATCGGTAGCATCCGGGAGTACATGGCGAGGCACGGGGGTGGAGGTGATGGTAGTGATGAAGACATGGAGTAGGAGGCTTGAAGAAACAAGGGGCTGGTTGGTGATGAGCCCACAGGTTTAAGTGCCCTTCTATCTATCAAACAATTCATGGCCTGCGTGCCATTTGTCGAACAATTTACTTTCTCTAACTACTTTTTATCTTTGTTTTATTTTTACTTTGTGTTTGGATGATGCTTGACGATGGTAATTTAGGATGGTTTGTGCTTGTTTGGTTGGTATTTAGTGTTTAAACAGGTGCAATGCAAGGGTTAGAGTGCTAAACATTAGCACTTGCAGCCCCATGATGGAGAAACCGGGAGACAAAACCTATTTTTCAGGCTAACAGACTGTCCACACGGGGACGTGTCCAGCCGACACGCCCCCGTGTTCATCTCCCAGATCTGCTGTTTGGCTACTGACCTGCAATTTTTTGCCAGACACGAGGTCGTGTCCAGCCGACACGCCCCCGTGTTCACCTTCTGTAAGTTATCGTTACTGGCAGTTCACCACGGGGCCGTGTCCAATGGGCACGGGGCCGTGTCCAGACTGCCAGTAACATAAACCTTTGCTTTTAAATCCACTTTTACACATTCTAATCAACCAAAAACATTATTTTTGGACACATTGAGGACAATGTGTAATTTAAGTGTGGGGGGGATGCTAAAACCTTGAAATTTTGCAAAATCCTAAACACAAGCCTTACACAAAACTCTATTGGAACCGCTAAACACCCCAAATTTTTTCAAAAAAAACTTTTTCAATTTTTTTTATTTACTTGTCTTAGTTTAAGTTGGGAATAACAAGTTCTAAAAAGGTTATATTTTTACAAGTTTACAACCGATAGCGTTGTGATAAAAAAAAAAAGAACCAACATAAGAAAATTATGAAACGGTATAACAAGTCTAGTTAAAAATTCGATTATATATGCTTGGTCACATTAAAAACCCATTCCCACAAAAGTGAGTTTTGAGCCTTTATTGAGCACAAAAATACACATATTTAGATTAAATGCTCATTTTTCGTTTCTTGTGTGAATAGCCGCTCGGTCCTTACAAATCTAGAACTTGCCACGACGATACATTCCCGGTCCTTACCAACTTAAACCCAAGTAAGTAAATGATGGAGGCATTAGGACTAACCATTTTTCTTTCAAAACCATTATTTTTCATTTTTTTTACAGACCCAAAATCCCCCTAGATAGCCCCTTTGAGCCTAAACCTTTCATTTCATTACCCCAAAACCCTTTTTACCCACCAAAAACCTTTTTATTTTTTTTTTAGTAACAAGCTCGCTTTTTCGTAAACTCACCTTTTTATGTGACGATCGAAAAAAAAAAAAGAATGATGATGATGAAGTCAAAAACAAACAAAAGCTATAAAAGCTTGTTTGGAGAAATACTTCAAAATAAAAAATCACTAAAAACAAGGTACTTCACGAAAAACCGACGCTTGTTACGATTTTCGCCCTTTTTACTAACCACTAACCAACCACCCACCTTTAAACCCAAGCCTTCACCCCAAAAGTCCTCTTGATATTTACAAAGGTAAAAAGTTAAAAAGGAGGAGGATTGATTGCTTGGCAAGCCTATGGAAGACGTAAGTTCCGTGCCGCTCTCGAGTGATTCACTAAAATATACACCTTCGGCCGAGTGTTGAGTGATCTCCCGTGAGGTATGTGAACTTGTATATAAATGGAATTTTAATAAGGCATGCTATGCCCAAATAAGTAATTCATCTTATGAAACGTTCAAAATAAATCATAACAAATAGGATTGTAAATAAATAAAAATAAAACCTATAAAAACCTTGGATTCCCGACACTCTAGGACAAGCTAAAAAACTTATCTTCTACCTATTCCATTTGGGAGTGTAAGCCACATTTAAAGAGTTTTGCTTGAGGACAAGCAAAAGTTCAAGTGTGGGGGTATTTGATGTGTGTAAAATGCAAGATATAAATCACATCAATTAAGGCATAAAACTAACCCTTTTTAAGTACTAATGTTGGAAAAAGAGTGTTTTTGTCTTCCTTTTGTATTTTCAGGATGAAATGAGCTCAAAATCACAAAAGAAGCAAAAAGACAACTAATTCTACCATAAATACAAGAAAAGGAACAAAAGTGGACTGCCCGGACCCTCAACGGCACCTCCCAAGGCAAAGGAGAAGAAACAGAGTCTGAACACGCCCCGTGTCCAGCGAACACGGGGGCGTGCCCAGGAAGCAGCAGAAAAGACAAACCAGTAGAAGCTTCCATTGCCCACCACGGGGCCGTGTCCAGCGAGCACGGGGGCGTGGTGAAAGTACAGCAGGCGCATTAATTGTAATTCGCAATTACAATTAATGAAGTGAGAGAATGTCAGACGGGCACGGGGCCGTGTCCAGCCTTCTGTTCAGCCTATAAATAGAGGAGCTTGGCTTCATTCTCTCTCATCCCTTGGCACACCACCTCTCTCACACTTCATCCACCACCCACCACCACCATAACACCATCATCCACCACCATCATCCATTGTCCATCGTAGAGTGTGTGAGTCGTCTCGGGATCCAAGATTGATCGTAAGAGTTCTTGACAATCAAGGTCATGTTTGCCTAAGTCTCTTACATCACTTGGTGAAGACAAGTGTTTAGTATAATACTTTTTATTTTTAATCTTTTGCACTTTTTATTTGGTTTTGTATTAATGACTTTAATAACTAGTTACTTATGTTGAAGGTGATCTTTCCTTATCGTTTGTCCGTGGTGTCTTGGCATTATTTTACTGTCTATATAAAATAAAAGATTTTCACCATTCATATCTCCACGGTCTATATGGAGGTATGTTGGCTACCTGGTCGGGGGTTAAGGGAACGGTTTGGTAAGGGTCTTGCCCTTGTTCAGCGTTTAGAGGTCCTGCTTGGGACCTGGGTCAAATTTAGTATGATCTCCTTCAATGCCCATAGGTATTGGATGGCGGGGATCCAAACTCTTTGACCCCCTCATAAGTTAACTACTATTAATACTATAACCCGACTATTTAGGACTGTATCCCTGCTGACTCAGACTACTTAGCCGAGGGTAACGTCACCGCCAAAAGCGGGGCCTACCACAATTTGCATTAATAACTTAATTCATTATCTTTCAATAATCCGACCCTTTAGGATTGTATCCTTGCTGACTCAAACTACTGGGTTGAGGGTAACGTCGCCTTCAAAAGAGGGGCCTACTACAATAACTAAGATAATCTCTTAAACAAGTGCAAAAGTGCGAAAATAATCAAAGGTTATACTAATACACGTGTCGGATCCAAGTGATTCATCTTGTCTATCTGTTTTTATTTTATTTTTATTTTCAGCATTTAGTTAGTTTTTATTTTTCTTAGTTTAAAACATTTTTCTCACTTTTTGATTTGATTAGACGTTGAGGATAAACCGGTATTAAAAGCTCTTGTGTCCTTGGACGACCTCGGTATCTTACCAACACTATACTACGTCCACGATGGGTGCACTTGCCCATATGTGTGTTTAGTGTTAGTGAATATCGTGTTTTATAAATTTAAAACTTGGCTAAAAGTGTAAAAAGGGGCTTAAATATACATCAAAATTATATTACACTACACGCACATCAACGGTCTCGAGTCGCAACCGGACCCGCAACCGTGGTCTCGGTTTGTGCTGCTTGTGCGTTTGCAATGTGGTCTCGAGCCGGGACTAAGGGTTCTCGACTCGCAACCCTGGTCGAGACAAGCAAATTGTAACAACTTTCCTGATTTCCATAATTTAGCATGTCGGTTACAATCATTTAACAAGTTTCCAAATTTATAGGAATCAATTAACACCAAATCAGTTTCACAACCTCCAAATTCTCGATCAAACAAGCAATTATATCACTAATTCGTATGAACCCTAATCCGATTCAACATGAACAAGGACAATAATCATAACACTAAAACGTATAGCATGCACCATGAATTATTAGCAATCATCCAATTCACATATGCAAATAGCCGATTATCATCCTAAACGATTTACAAGACTAACCGATTATCATCCTTATTCAATACATACATGTGGGTCGATTTCTAGTACACAAATCATTTATCAACATAATAAATCAATCAATCATGCAAACAATCATAAGCACACTAACCGATTAATAGTAGTAAGAGGGTGATCCGAACAAGAGAATGATCTTCGGTTGCCTTGTGCCGTCGAGTTTGAGCGAGAGAGAGAGAGAGAGAAGCTAGGGTTCTTGTGTGTGAAGGTGATTTGCCAAAGTGTGAGAAAATTACTAATACCCTAGTGTTATGTGTGTAAGGTAGGTGGGCCGAAACCTACTTAGGCTGCCCATTGGGTTCGGTTACAAGCATCACGGCCCAAAGTGGCGTGTGCGAGTGGTGGGTGTTGTGCGTTTCGTTCATGTTGTGCGGTTTGAGTTCAAGTAATATACATACAAGCATTTAATTCGTAACATACAATAGGAACACATATCACGTAAACATGTATTCATTCAATTAGAGTGGCTCACGTAACGTTACAAGATAGGTCTAAAGTATGAGTTGTCACATTATCCCCAACTAAAAAGAAATTTCGCCCCGAAATTTGGTATGCACTCACTGAGGAAGCTAGGTAAGTTGTATCGTTCACTGGTTTTCCTGGGGTGTCACATCCTCCCCCCGTTGATCTGGAATTTCGTCCCGAAATTCCGCAGTAGTAGCTTCAGCCTCAGTAGTGGTTGCATTGGTTCCGAATAACTGAGGGTACTCTTCTGTCATCCTGTCTTCGCGTTCCCAGGTGTACTCTGGGCCACGTTTGGAGTTCCAACGAACTCGGACAAGAGGGATTCTCTTGTTCTTGAGGACCTTAACATCCCGGTCCGTGATTTCAACTGGTTCCTCGACGAACTGCAACCGCTCATCGATAGTGAGTTCCTTAAAAGGAACTATGAGGGTCTCATCTGACAGGCACTTCTTCAGATTTGACACGTGAAAGACATTGTGAACTGCGCCGAGTTCAGCTGGTAAGTTTAGCTTGTAGGCCACTTTGCCTATTTTCTCAGTGATCTCGAACGGTCCGACATACCGCGGATTTAGTTTGCCCCTTTTGCCAAAACGAACCACACCCTTCCAGGGTGAGACTTTTAATAAAACCCGGTCCCCGACCTGAAATTCCAACGGTTTTCTGCGCTTATCCGCGTAGGCTTTCTGACGGTCGCGTGCTGCCGCCATGCGTTGTCGTATTTGTGCAATCTTTTCTGTGGCGTCCACTACAATCTCCGGACCCGTGATCTGACTATCCCCCACCTCTGCCCAACAGAGAGGTGACCGGCATTTACGTCCGTACAATGCCTCGAATGGAGCGGCTTGTATGCTGGTGTGGTAACTGTTATTGTACGGAAACTCCACCAAAGGGAGATGCTTTTCCCAGCCATTGCCGAAATCAATAACACACGCCCGAAGCATGTCTTCTAAGGTTTGGATCGTTCGCTCAGACTGCCCATCCGTCTGAGGATGATATGATGTGCTCATGTCTAATCGTGAGCCGAAAGATTTGTGCATCGCTTGCCATAGTTCTGATGTGAATCGTGCATCCCGATCCGAAATGATGGAGGTGGGCACCCCGTGCCTCGAAACAACTTCTTTGAGATAGATGTCTGCGAGGGTGGAGAACTTGTTCGTTTCCTTTATAGCTAGGAAGTGTGCAGACTTGGTGAGTCGATCCACGATTACCCATATGGTATCATTCCCACGCTGGGATCTGGGTAGGCCTGCAACAAAATCCATGGAAATTTCTTCCCATTTCCATTGCGGTATCGTGGGTTGCTGAAGTAGGCCCGCTAGTTTCTGGTATTTAACCTTGACTCTCGCACAGGTCAAGCACTTGCCAACGTAAGTAGCGATGTGGGCCTTCATGCTAGGCCACCAATATGTTGTTTTGAGATCGTGGTACATCTTATCCGACCCTGGATGTACCGAGTAGCGGGACTTGTGAGCTTCGTCCATTACAAGTTCGCGTAGACCGCCATAAAGTGGGACCCAAATATGCCCCGTTACATAGTAGGCGCCGTCTGCCTTCTATTCTAGTCGTTGCCTTGAGCCGCGTAGGGCTTCAGCCCTGACGTTTTCTGGTTTCAATGCTTCTACCTGAGCATCTCGTATCTATGTAGGGAGGCTAGACTGAATCGTAAGCTGTAGCGCTCGCACGCGCCTAGGTAGAGTGTCTTTTCGACTGAGGGCGTCGGCCACAACATTGGCTTTGCCTGGATGGTACTTGATGGCGCATTCGTAATCGTTCAGTAGTTCGACCCATCGTCGTTGACGCATGTTCAATTCCTTCTGCTTGAAGATATGCTCGAGACTCCTGTGATCGGTGTAAATTGTGCACTTGGTACCGTACAGGTAGTGTCGCCATATCTTGAGCGCGAAAACAACAGCTCCCAGCTCTAAATCGTGCGTCGTGTAATTTCGTTCATGTATCTTAAGTTGACGCGAAGCGTAAGCAATGACCTTGTCGCGCTGCATTAACACACATCCAAGACCCTGGATGGATGCATCACAATAGACCACAAAATCGTCCGTGCCCTCTGGCAATGAGAGGATAGGTGCACTGCAAAGTCTATCCTTTAAGTGCTGAAAAGCAGTTTCCTGACTATGGCCCCAACGGTATGTGACACCTTTCTGTGTCAGTAGTGTAAGCGGCTGAGCGATTTTTGAGAAATCCTTGATAAACCGTCTGTAGTACCCCGCCAAGCCCAAAAATTGGCGTATTTCCGTTGGAGTACGTGGCGCAGGCCAGTTCCTGATCGAGTCTACCTTGGATGGATAGACATGAATCCCATCCTTGTTTACTACGTGGCCTAGAAAGTGGACTTCACGAAGCCAGAAGTCGCATTTCGAAAACTTAGCGTACAGTTGTTCCTTCCGTAGGAGTTCTAAAATAAGGCGTAGGTGCTGCTCGTGCTCCTCCTGACTCTTGGAGTAGATCAGAATGTCGTCGATGAAAACAATGACGAACTTGTCAAGATAGGGTTTGCACACCCTGTTCATAAGGTCCATAAATACGGCAGGCGCGTTCGTTAACCCGAACGGCATGACAAGAAACTCGTAGTGGCCATAACGAGTTCTGAATGCGGTTTTGGAGACGTCCTCATCCCGGACTCTCAGCTGATGATAACCAGACCTCAAGTCTATCTTGGAGTAGTAACACGACCCTTATAACTGGTCGAATAAGTCGTCTATGCGTGGAAGAGGATAACGGTTCTTCACCGTCACCTTGTTGAGTTCACGGTAGTCGATGCACATTCTGAACGTACCGTCTTTATTTCTCACGAATAACACTGGAGCTCCCCAAGGCGAAGAGTTTGGACGAATGAAGCCCTTTTCCAAGAGCTCTTGTAGCTGCTTTGACAGTTCCTCCAATTCTGATGGAGCTAGACGATATGATGCGCGAGCTATGGGTGCTGCTCCTGGAGCGAGCTCGATTTGAAATTCGACCTGACGGTGAGGCGGTAATCCAGGTAAATCTTCAGGAAACACTTGAGGGTAGTCGCGTACAACTGGAGTATCCTCCAGTTTCTTTTCCTTCACTGATGCATCTGAAACGAGTGCCAAGATTGCGGTGTGACCCTTCCGCAGACACTTCTGAGCCTTCAAGAAAGAGATGGTGCCAACCACTGCACCACTCTTGTCACCTTGAACTTCGAGAGGTTCTTGACCAGAACGGGGAATACGAATAATCTTCTCGCTGCATAAGATCTCTGCCTGATGTTGGGATAACCAATCCATCCCTATGACGATATCGAAACTTCCCAAGACTATGGGAATAAGGTCGATGGAGAAAACTTGACCGGCTAAGACGATACCACAACCCCTGACTATTTGCGTGGCTTCTAAACTTTTACCATTAGCTAGTTCTACGACGTGTTTGGTGTTTAGAGGTGTTGATGTACGTTTTAACAATTTACTCATTTTCAAAGACATGTAACTTGTATCCGCACCCGAATCAAACAAAGCAGTAACATAAATGTTGTCGAGAAGAAACTTACCCATAACGACGTTGGGATCATTCCTGGCATCACCCTGCCCCAACACAAACGCGCGACCCCTTGCTTCATTGTCGTTGTTGTTGTTTCCCCCGTTGTTGTTGCCATTGCCCAGATTGTTGTGATTGTTGTTGTTCTGGTTCCTGTTTAGCTGAGGGCAGTGCCTTTTGAAGTGACCTTCTGCACCACAATGAAAACATCCCTTGTTGCCCTGTTGCTGATTCTGCTGTGCTTGTGGCTCTGCTGGTTCTGGTTCGCAGGACGAGGGCTTCTACAATCCTTAGCCTCATGACCCATCTTGAGGCATCTTTGACAGCGACCCTTGTTACACTGGCCACTGTGGTGTCTGCCGCAGTTATTGCACTTTGGGAGGTTCCCGCGATATCCGCCCTGCCTGTGACTACCTGAAGAGTGCTGGCTGGGGCTCTGATAACTGTCAGTCTTTCGCTGCTGGGCCTGAGACTGAACCGAAGCTGATCCCTTGCTGGAATCCCCATCCCATTTTCTCTTGCTGTCACTGGGAGTAGTAGGAGTAGCTGAAGTAGTAACGGTAGCAGTAGCGCTGATACGTTTAGGCAGTCTGTCCTGATCCACTGCCTGGTCTGTGATGCGGTGAGTGAGGCGTTGAATATCCTGGATGTTATCAAGATTAGCCGAAGTAACATGGCTCTGGATCTCTGGCGCCAACCCTTTGAGATACAACTCAATGCGCTTAACTGGGGGGTCCACCATGGTTGGACACAGCACGGCCAATTCGTTTGACCTTTTGGTGTAAGCTTCAATTTCCGATCCAGTCATCTTCAGATGGTATAACTCATCTTCTAACTTGTGAATGTCTTCCCGAGTGCAGTACTCTCTCTTGATCAGTTCCTTGAAATCATTCCAGGGTGTGGCGTTAGCAGCTGCCAACCCTAAAATCTGAACTTGGGCGTTCCACCAAGTTAGTGCTATCCCTTCTAGCGTGCCAGAGGCGTATTTCACCCTGCGAGCCTCAGGGCATTCACACATCTCGAACACAGACTCGAGCTTTTCAAACCAGTGGAGGAGTCCAACCGCCCCTTCCGTGCCACTAAATGTACTTGGACGACAGTCCATGAAGTTCTTGAAAGTGCAGACTGGTTGCTGTGCTGGTTGACCTATTGTGTACGAATAGGACAAAGTTTAATTACAAGGGCTAGTTTAGGAGTGTAGGATCTAAAGATCCTAGTGTGTGCTATAACCACAGGATATACCTCCTGCTTGTGCGGCTGCAAGTGCCGCAGCAACTTGAGCTTGAACGAGTGCCTCTAGCTGGGCTTGAGTCATGTTAATTCGTCCAGACATGATCTTCATTGTAAAAGTAGCGTAAGTGAGAATGGTTCGCGAGTAGGGAGATGACAGAAAAGTGTAAGCACGTAGGTATTCTCATGTAATAAAGTCATGTGTATCTAAGCGTAATACGAGCAAAGTTCTATATAGTTCTAGCATGCAGGTAATAAACATAAACCTTATTACCTAGGATGTCGAGTCTTGCACGTGGAGCAAAGCGTCGTTGTGGATCGTTGAGAGCACTGTTCTGGTTATAGTCTGGTTTTAATAAAACGTTTTCCCATATTAAAACCGAGTTCTCTATAACCAATGGCTCTGATACCAATCTGTCACACCCCCAAAATCCACCCGCGGAGTACCACCGCTTGGAGGCGTGATGTGACCAGGATCAAGCCACCAATCATATTGAACATGTAGTTAAGTAGTAAAAGTTATCCATCAATACGAAAGGTGTTTATCAAAACCAACAAAGTAAATGTAGCGGAAGCATTAATGTAGAAAACCCAAACATAAGCATTAACGTTTGAAATGTCAATAGTATTTAATAATTAACCACGATCCTTTGCCCACAACGACTCGCCCCTCCTTGTGCAAGCTCCAAAAGTACCTAAGGTCCTGCAAGGCATGCAGCAGAGAGTCAACAACTAGTTGAGCGAGTTCACAGAAAGTAAAAGCATAACAGTAAGTCCATATGTAACATGTGGCTCTACTGGGCCAATAATGGTTTCTATTGGTGGGGGCTTCCCATGTTATTTATCCACTAGACTATGCGTTACCATAAGTGTTCTGCATATCCTGAGAACAGTAATACGTACAATTTACGTAGGATTTACGTAAGTATCCTTCACAACCGAGGATAGGGGTACGTGGGGGTTTACGTAGGTTTTACGTAAGTGCCTGACACAACCGAGGCAGTAGTGAGTATCCGTTCACGTAGGTTTTACGTGAGTGTCCTTCGCAACCTGAGGACAGTGAGTAACTTAGGTATGCGTAGGTTTTACGTATGTATCCTGCACAACCGAGGACGATGGTATGGTAGTCTAGTAATGGCATCCGTATGAATCTATTCAACCTTATCCTTTCAATCCCATTCCTAACACCCCGGGAATCCCATGCCTTGGTAAGAGTGTGAACTCACCTTGGGTTGCTCGGCAGATACACAGACAAGTTAAATCAAGCTATTTGGTGGTCAACCACGTCCTACCATGGTTACCATATAAGTTAGGTTTGTATTCAAGTAGTGCACGTACGTTCATAATGTTCACAAGTATAATCATGGCAATTCACACATATAATCATGGCAGTCCATCAACAGCAAAGTCACGTAAATTAACGAAGGCCAAGTATCCGGCCCAATCTATTGGGCTCATGACAGTGCAAGTCCAATATGGTGCAAGTGTTCGCGGTCTCGAGTCGAGACGAACGATCTCGAGTCGAGACTAGTCGGTCTCGGGTTGTGCTGGGTTCGGGGTCTCGAGTCGCAACAAGGGCGGTCTCGAGTTATTATGGTCTAGTCGAGACTACACGGTCTCGAGTCGCAACCGGACCCGCAACCGTGGTCTCGGTTTGTGCTGCTTGTGCGTTTGCAATGTGGTCTCGAGCCGGGACTAAGGGTTCTTGACTCGCAACCCTGGTCGAGACAAGCAAATTGTAACAACTTTCCTGATTTCCATAATTTAGCATGTCGGTTACAATCATTTAACAAGTTTCCAAATTTATAGGAATCAATTAACACCAAATCAGTTTCACAACCTCCAAATTCTCGATCAAACAAGCAATTATATCACTAATTCGTATGAACCCTAATCCGATTCAACATGAACAAGGACAATAATCATAACACTAAAATGTATAGCATGCACCATGAATTATTAGCAATCATCCGATTCACATATGCAAATAGCCGATTATCATCCTAAACGATTTACAAGACTAACCGATTATCATCCTTATTCAATACATACATGTGGGTCGATTTCTAGTACACAAATCATTTATCAACATAATAAATCAATCAATCATGCAAACAATCATAAGCACACTAACCGATTAATAGCAGTAAGAGGGTGATCCGAACAAGAGAATGATCTTCGGTTGCCTTGTGCCGTCGAGTTTGAGCGAGAGAGAGAGAGAGAGAAGCTAGGGTTCTTGTGTGTGAAGGTGATTTGCCAAAGTGTGAGAAAATTACTAACACCCTAGTGTTATGTGTGTAAGGTAGGTGGGCCGAAACCTACTTAGGCTGCCCATTGGGTTCGGTTACAAGCATCACGGCCCAAAGTGGCGTGTGCGAGTGGTGGGTGTTGTGCGTTTCGTTCATGTTGTGCGGTTTGAGTTCAAGTAATATACATACAAGCATTTAATTCGTAACATACAATAGGAACACATATCACGTAAACATGTATTCATTCAATTAGAGTGGCTCACGTAACGTTACAAGATAGGTCTAAAGTATGAGTTGTCACAAATGATCAGAAGGTAAGTTTTGAGGTGTGATTCACTTATGCACAATGCATTGGCTTTTATAGTGAAAAATGAGGCTTAGGATCATCACAACTCATCCTACAAAGCATCATGGATGTCCAGCAGGTGGCCCTGGGTGCTAGGAGGCAAGTAGAGGGCGCCCATGTTTCATTTATTGACCTTTTGATCGTTCACAACTTCAAACAGCAAGTCTGTCCAAAGTTTCTGCATCTGGGACTTTCACGCGGCCCGCATGAGAGATCAGACAACTTGTACGCGGGTCGCCTGAATCCTCAAGTCAGAACGCGTATATGCAGGTGGCTCGCGGCCCGCGTTAACTTACTCATATCTTTAACGCGGCCCGCCTTAGGTCTGTTTTCAAAGATTTTCTAATCTTTTGTAATGATTAACCGAATCTTTCGTAATCATTAACCTGACCTTTCGGGTTCGAAGGGGTAACTTTGCGATTTGGCCCTCGGTTAATTACAATTAAGGCCTCGTGCCATTTACCCGCACTGTTAAGTCCCTGGTTAGTTTAATTACTATCCGGAAAGCCTTAACTTTCATTGTTGACGCTTTTAATCCCTCACATACGAATTTGATCATAACTTTCTTGTTTTAAAACGGAACTTCACGAGATTTACGTAGTACATTCTAGTGAGCGTATTTTACTGTTACAAAGCCTCGGGTTCGTCAAAGGGTCACTCAGAGGTATAAATTAAACATGTTGACACAATTAACCCCTGTAGCTTGTAATCTCTCACTTTCTCCCGCGTTTCGCTCCGTACGATCCATGATTTATTCGTTTGAAGGTACGAGCATCATTTAGGGCTACTATACAGTATATTTACCCTTTGTTGACATTTATAACCCTCGAATTTACATACTTTCAAGGTTTGTCAACTTTAGTCCTTTATTTAATATTTAATGCCACGTGTAACTCATGACACGTGTTAACACATTATTGGACACAAAATTTCGAGGTGTTACAAAGTGGGATTCACTCACCAGTATTTCCCACTGACAAAATGTTTTTAAACGCGTTTCAGGTAACACAATGTGAAAGCCAACTAGAAGCCAGCTGGACAGCACTGAAGGCTTGGAAAAGTGGCTATAAAAGTTACCTAAACAAAGAAGGCATTTTATTTCAATAAAATGGGATTTATCCCTATAAACCAGTATGTAATCAAAACTTGGGTTTTAGCCCAATGTGTTTATTTATATAAAATGTGGTATTTTACTCTGATAAAATATTTCCTAACTACGGTCCTGATGTAATTTCCGCTTCCAAATTAATAAACACTGATACCACCAACATCATTGTTCGCGGCCGCCCGTTCCCGGGATAGATAGGGGGTGGGGGTTGCGATAGAAGGTGGTATCAGAGCTAAGCCACTGATTCAGCCACAGAAGTGTTCTGCAAACACCAAAATTCAATCTGTTAGGAAATAAATTACGGAACTACGTGCATAACTGTATTTTATTATTGTATGTTATTTAACTATTTGTTAGTTTACAGTATGAGCGACCAAGGACCATCTGACGCGTACCATCAATTGTCTGGTTCGCCTAGAAGCGAAGGTGCCTCTTCACAGCCTGCCCTCTCAGGGTACTCTGCTGATACTGAAGAAGGAATATTCGTGTTTAAGGCTCAGTCTGAAGAGCCATTCTCTCAGAAAAAGAGAGGATGGTTCAGTCGGGGAGCACATGAGCGTAGGAAGCGAATGAAAAAGTTAAAAGAACAGAGAGTACTAGCAGCAGCCAAAAGAGAAACCGATGCCCATGCCCAGGATATGATTAATAGGGGTTTGGCTAATTTCCATATCTTAGCAACCACTGCCGCCGACCCTAACCTGGAACAAATGATAGCACCCCAACCACAACCACCATTTCCCGACCAACCAATGGAAATAGAGAACCTGAAAATCAAGTAGAAATGCATGATTTCAACCCGGAGGAGATACCTAGGGTACCCGCACCTAATCCCTTAGACCCAAATTACGACCCGTGGTGGGACGACAATAGGGACTATATGCAACGTTACCCCATACATGAAGATCTGCCCATGCCGAATCTAGGAGCCTACCCAGGTTTGGACCCTCTAGATACCTATTACGATAACGATGTATACATTAGGGAGATTTTAGAGAATCCTTACCCATTTCAGGCACCTACACCTCCATACTAGGAACCCGCACCCTAGATTCCGAACCCAGTCCTAGAACCGCACCCCCAATGAATGAAGAAAATGTTCAAGAACTCAGGACATTTGGTGAGGAAATTTTAGAAAGTAGTGAAAGGATGAGACATGTGGGAGAGCGACTCGTCTGGAAGTACGACAAGCGCAATATGGATTTCTGGATGAATCCATATCCATGAATGTGATGGTGGAGATGGTAGAAGCAATAATTAATATAACAATATATAATATGTGTGTTTCTGGATGAATCCTTAGGATGACCGGGGTAGATAGTTGTAAGGACTGCAAAAATACCCCAAATCGACCCGTAAGTGAAAACCCAGACCCTAGAAACCTTAGTGTGCATGAAAAACCAGGAAAATCAGATTTATGGGTTTCACGCGGGCCGCGTAAGAGTAAGCTTAGGCTTACGCGGGCCGCGTCAAAGCAGAGTTGACCGGATAAGCGTGCCGGGCCACGTGTCGAGCACCTAGCAACCCTACTCGTGACACATATGCCCTACACGTAGACTAGGTGACCCTCGCGGGTCGTGTAAGTGTTTATTAAGTTTTACGCGGGCCGCGTAAAACTCGTTTTTCTGCTATAAATTGCCTGTGCATGGGACATTCACCTGTGCTCGAAAATTTCATTCAAAACACGAAGTATACTGCTCAAAATCATAATTTGGCTTAAGGAAACGTTGCTACGACAACAGGGTAATAACTTGATCACTGCTACGATACAATGTCCGAGCGATTAAAACCAATCCGATGGATGTTTAAGTGCTGCCCGACTCGGGCTATACTTTGTCATTCGTCGTGAATCCGATGGATGTTTAAGTGCTGCCTAACTCGGGCTATACTTTGTCATTCGTCGTGAATCCAATAAATGTTTAAGTGTTGCACTTTGTCATTCGTCATGAGGATTTTAATCTCGTGAGCTTATCATAAATGTTATATTAAGTTACTTACCTAGTTTCGTGTGCATTGTCATCTAATTTAGGTTACAAGGCTTATCAGTAGGCTAAACTCTGCCCGTTTAAACTTGCAATGTGAGTCATTCTCTTTTTATCGAAAGTATTTTACAATACCTCAAATTATTTTCAAAGTTATAATTACAGGGATTAAGTCGTGGTTATCTTGAATCATTGGCTAGTGGGGTATTGTGCACATTACTAATTTCTCACGATTAGGTTCATAAACCTAACAGTGATAAGCATCACTACTTGGGTGAAAGGACCCAATAGTGGTATGACCATCGTCACCAGGGTGTGACACGGCGCTAGATAAAAATAAGATAAGAGCCAATGTAATCGCTCTTATGCTGTAATTGATAGCTATGTGTCATTTTATTAAATTTGAGTGACTCGCCAGTATTTCCCTGCTGATAAAATATTTTTAAAACATGTTTCAGGTGACCTCCTGTGAATCAAGGAAAAGTGCTATGGAGCACTAATCAAGCTTGAAGTGGTGGCTTAGTTAAATAAATAAACATGTTTTGTAAAACAGGGAATTTACTCATGAAATTCCTCTATTGTAAATTACGGGGTTCGTCCCAAATTATGAAATAAAATAATTGGGCATTTTCAAGTTTAAAAAGATCCTGTTAAAATTTCCGCTGCCAAAATAAACAAATACCACAGGTTTCTGTCCTGCGGCTCCTAGACCGGGTAAAACCAGGACGTGATCCGTGACAGAAAAAGGTGGTATCAGAGCCACTGATTTAAGCCAATTAAGTATTTGGAAATACTTAATTTTTCTGATTGCCATTCTGTGATTCTGTGAAATTTTAGTTTACAAAATTTTTAACTAAGAATATTGTGTGTTTCTTCATATATGCTAACAGCATGAATGAACTATCAGAAGCCCTTCAAAATTTTACTATCCATACCACAGATATGGATACTACCGACACTTTCACTGGCTACCAGGCTGATGTTGAAGAGCCGATGGTGTTCCAGGCCCAACCGCAGGAAAAACCCAAGCCGAAAAAGAGAAGAAGGTTTGTAGGCTGGAGACGTGTGCGTAGGAAGAGACCAGCAGTGGATAAAGTTATAAAGACTGAGGACCCCAAGGATAAGGGAAAAGGAATAGAGATTGGGGAAAGTTCCAGGCAAGCCCAGGAAATGCCATCATGGGAGGAGCTGGATCGTAAACTGGCACTTAGTGATCTCATCGGACCTGCCGATGAAAACCTCTTCAATTACCCAATTGAATTACAACTTCCAGTTAATCTACAACCTGCTATCCCAGATCCCATTGTCCACCCCCGACCTCTACCAGGAGAGCTGGAAGAATGGTGGACCACTGACTGGTAATTTTAGAATCTCATAAATAACCCTAATACCTTTTTCCCTCAGTTCGACCAAACCCACCAATAAGCAATGAGAACTTGGCAGAACTCCGCCACTATGGCGAGGAGCTGGTGGATGCAGGAGATAGGATCCGGGAAGTGGGAGAACAGATCTCCTGGAAGTACGACGAGAGGGAACGTCGTTTCTGAAGTGCCAGCTAACGGGGATCGTATGTGGTTGTGAGGATGTGTGTTTAATAATAATAAATAATATAATCTTGTAAAATAACTTAAAATAAAACTTTTGTAAGATAACGGGTGTGTACGGAGGCATATTAAAATATATAAAATCTGATAGTCGCAAAGTCAACAATTTTGA
This sequence comes from Helianthus annuus, assembly GCF_002127325.2. Lineage (NCBI taxonomy): Eukaryota > Viridiplantae > Streptophyta > Magnoliopsida > Asterales > Asteraceae > Helianthus > Helianthus annuus. The sequence goes on from NC_035439.2 coordinate 8,140,606, forward strand.
CTATACGTGTTAGTGTGATTATGTTTTTTTTTTTTGTTATTTGACTATTTGTTAATTTACAGTATGGGTAAGCAAAGAATTTCGGACATCTATCGTCAACTAGATAGTTCACCAAAAGATAAGGGAACCTCATTTCAATCAAATTCCTCAAGATACTCAGCAAATACTAAGGAAGGAATATTTATTCGTAAGGCACAGGCTGAAAAACCACTTACCGCTAAGAAAAGAAGTTGGATTATTAGAAAAAGCCAAGAGAAAGTAAAGAAGTCACAATCAAAAGGAGTGATAATTAATAAGGAAACTCAGGAAATAGGCAATAACCCACCATGGGAAGATGAATTAGATGAACCATGGGCAAATCTCTATATGTTAGCCACTACAGCAGTAAATGTTAACTTTTAATTAAGTTAAACTGCCAAACCCGGGCCAACCAATGAAACTAGATCTCAACCAGAAAAGTTAAAAAATATCTTATCTCTCAACACCCTGACCCAGTACTAGCATATCATCTATGAGCCAGAAACTTTAAAGGAACTTTGCCCATTAGATAAACAACTAAGTAAGAGGAGATAGAATAAACCTTATATAAAGCATGCCGAGCATAATATTCCTAGCTAGACTAAAATAATGAATGCACAACCCCTAGTATATTTTGAATTTCAGTTGTAATTTGTAATAGACATGTATATATATATATATATATATATATATATATAAGTCGCAATGTTCGCCATTTTTTTAAAATCTGGTTGTACAGTTGTACCTAAATGTTTGTACTAAATATTAGCCTGTAATAATTAATAATTGATAAATATTCAGATGCAACACGCTGTTAATGAACCAGTTAATGAAGTTAATCAATCGGAACACAATAACGAGGATCACTTCTTAAATCGGCAAGATATAGAAAACATTGTCGCTCAGGGAATAGCCAATGCTATCCCAGCAATCGTCGCTGCTGTTAAAAGTCCTGTTGAGCCTTCGCAAGCCAACCCCAGTAAACACACGCACGACGATAATTTCAAGTAATAGTGTTAACGAAGGTGGCAATAACGACAACTTAATTCAGGCCCCAATACTCAAAAGAATGAAAGCTGCAACACCTGGTTGCACTTACAAGGAATTTCTTGCCTGTAAACCAGCTGAATTTGCAGGCAATGAAGGGGCAACAGCCGCACTGCGTTGGTTAGAGAAAACTGAAGCGGTAATTAAAATAAGTAAATGCGCGGAGGAAGACAAAGTTATGTATGCTTCTCACCTTTTCAAGGAAGAGGCATTAGAGTGGTGGAATACGGTATTGCAAGCCAGGGGAAGTGACTTGGCTTATGCTATGAATTGGGAAGAATTTAGACAATCGGTGGAAAGAAAATTCTGTCCCGAATATGAAAAGGAACAAATGGCAAACAAGTTCCTAAGCCACCGAATGGTGGATGTTGACTGTCGAGGGTATACTTCGAAATTCTTCGAGTATGCCAGAATTGTGCCAACTCTGGCTTCGCCAGAGCAAGTACTTATTTCTCGCTACATTTGGGGTTTGATTAGCGAGATCCGTGACATCGTCAAAGCTGCAAGACCCCGCACAATTGACAATGCGGTGGAGTTAGCCAACACTTTGACCGACGGACTGGTGCGCACGCGAGAAGAAAACAGAAAGAAGGAATTGGCTCAGAAGATTACCCAAGGATTCCGAGGGGGTAATGCCAGTAACAACTTCAGGAAAAGAGGAACTGGGCGATCCTCCACCGTTCACCTTTAAAATAGAGCACTTTGGAAAATGTAAGGGGTACTGTAACTTCTGCAAAATCCCGGGGCATCAAGAAGAAGATTGCAGGAGGAAGAAATCCACAATCTGCTTCAACTGTGGAGAAGCTGGAGATTTTAGACCAGACTGTCCTAAACTGGTCAAACCGGCTGACAACAAGGCTAAACCTGCAGAGGGAACTACCAAGAAGAATGCAAGAACCTTCCAGTTGACTACACAAGAAGCAGATCTGATTCCGGACGTGATAGCGGGTACGTTCCTAGTTCACAACGTTTATGCGAAAGTATTATTTGACTCTGGTGCAAACCAAAGTTTTTAAATACTTCATTCTACCAAGCTCTTAAGCTACCTTTAAGCAAACTTAGGCAGATTTTTACAGTAGAAACAGCCGACGGTAACTCTATTAGCATTGATCGAGTCTTGCAGGAAGGTAAGATAGAACTTTCAGGTCATAAATTTTCTGCAAACCTGTTACCTATGAACTTAGTTGGATTCGATGTTGTGTTAGGAATGGATTGGTTAGTAGCCAACCATGCTCGAATCCTCTGTGATAAGAATTCCGTAGAAATTCATACACCCACAGGAGGAATAATTATGGTTACAGGAGATAAGTCACGAAAGCCAATGAAATTCATTTCAGTAATGAAAGTGGCCAGTTATTCAAGAAAACAAGGAATAGCATATATGGTTTCGGTAGTTATTAATACCAAAAATAAAGAACTTAAGGATATTCCAGTAGTATCAGAATACCCGGATATATTCCCAGAAGAACTACCTGGATTACCACCCGATAGGGAAATAGAATTTAGAATTCATCTAATTCCTAGAACTACACTGATAGCCAAAGCACCTTATCGGTTAGCACCCACCGAAATGTTAGAATTGAAAAAGCAGTTAGATGAATTATTAAGCAAAGGATTTATACAACCTAGTTCATCCCCATGGGGAGCACCAGTGTTGTTTGTGAAAAAGAAAGATGGTTCGATGCGAATGTGTATCGATTATAGGGAACTGAATAAGGTTACAATTAAGAATCGATACCCATTACCTAGGATTGATGATCTTTTTGATCAACTTCAAGGAGCTAGATATTTTTCTAAGATAGATTTACGCTCCGGATACCATCAGTTGAAGGTACAAGAAGAAGACATACCTAAAACTACTTTCAGAACTAGGTATGGTCATTACGAGTTTACAGTTATGCCATTTGGATTAACAAATGCTCCTGCAGCATTTATGGATATGATGAGTAGGATCTGTAAACCGTAATCGGATAAATTCGTAATTGTCTTCATCGACAACATACTTATTTATTCCAAAAGCCAGGACGAGCATTGTGAACATCTACATGCACTCTTAACTTTGTTAAGAAAAGAGAAGCTTTACGCCAAATTCTCCAAGTGTGAATTTTGGCTCCAGGAGGTGCAATTTTTAGGACACGTGGTGAATCACGAAGGTATTCACGTAGACCCCTCCAAAATAGAGGCAATCACCAAATGGAAGGTCCCACAATCAGCTATAGAAGTTAGAAGTTTTCTATGGTTAGCTGGATACTATAGGCGATTCATTAAGGATTTTTCTAAGATAGCTGTACCTTTAACTAAGCTAACCTGTAAAGCAGTAAAGTTTGAATGGGGACCTAGGCAAGAAGAGGCTTTTAAGATTTTAAAGCAAAGATTAACAAACGCCCCAATCCTTGCCCTACCAAAAGGGACTGAAGATTTTGAAGTTTATTGTGATGCTTCTAAGCTAGGATTAGGATGTGTGCTAATGCAACGCAAAAAGGTAATTGTGTATGCCTCAAGACAATTGAAAAAGCACGAGGAAACTATACGACACATGACTTAGAATTAGGATCGATAATCTTTGCCCTTAAGATTTGGAGACACTATCTGTATGGAAGTAAGTTTACCGTTTATACAGACCATAAAAGCTTAAAATAAATATTTGGGCAAAAAGAACTGAACATGAGGCAGAGGAAATGGATAGAAATCCTAAGTGACTACGACTGTGATATTCAATATCACGAAGGAAAAGCAAACGTAGTCGCTGATGCTCTAAGTCGTAAGTATCATGAAAAGCAAAAGCGGGTTCCTGCTCTTAGATTAAATCTTCAATTAGATTTAATGGAACAACAGAAAAACATTCAGAAAACCGCAATCAAGGATGATGCTGAAGGAATGAAAGGAAGAATAAAGGAACTAGAGCAAGGCACTGATGGAATTCGGAGATTCCACAAGAAAAGAGTTTGGGTACCTAGGCAAGGAAATTTAAGAAATAAAATTTTAGAGGAAGCCCATAAATCTAGGTATACCATGCATCCTTGAAACAATAAGATGTATCAAGATTTAAGAAATAATTTCTAGTGGATAGGAATGAAAAAGGATATACCTAGATATGTATCTAAATGTCTGACTTGTTCGCAAGTTAAGGCAGAACACCAGAAACCTTCAAGGTTACTCCAACAGTTAGAAATGCCTGTTTGGAAATGGGAACTAATAACCATGGATTTCGTTACTAAGTTACCCAAAACCAGAAAAGGTAACGACGCGATTTGGGTAATTGTGGATCGATTAATCAAATCCGCTCACTTTTTGCCAATGAAAGAAACCTTTAGCATGGAAAGATTAGCCAAGTTATATGTAGACGAAGTAGTATCCTTACATGGAGTCCCACTCTCCATTGTATTGGATAGAAATAGTCGTTTCACGTCACATTTTTGGACAAGCTTTCAAGAAGCAATGGGGACTAGACTGAAATTAAGTACTGCATACCATCCCCAAACAGACGGACAAAGTGAAAGAACGATCCAAACCCTGGAAGACATGCTCAGAGCATGTGTGATCAATTTTGGTGGTAACTGGGATAACCACCTACCCGTAATTGAATTCTCCTATAACAATAGTTATCATGCAAGCATTGAAGCTGCCCCGTTCGAAGCACTGTATGGACGGAAATGTAGAACTCCAGTTTGCTGGGCAGAAATAGGAGAAAGCCAATTATCAGGTCCTGAAATCGTACAAGAAACCACTAACAAGATAACTCAAATCAAGGAAAGACTAAAGACGGCTCGAGATCGCCAGAAAAGTTATGCGGACAATTGACGCAAGCCGCTGGAATTTCAAGTAAGAGACAAGGTACTCTTGAAAGTTTCTCTTTGGAAAGGGGTAGTCCGCTTTGGTAAAAGAGGAAAGCTAAGTCCAAGGTATGTAGGACCATTCCTAATAATTCAGCGCATAGGACCAGTTGCCTATCGCTTACAACTACCAGAAATGTTAGCCGGGGTACATGATGTATTCCATGTATCCAACCTCAAGAAATGTTTATCTGACGAATCCCTAGTAATCCCTCTTCAAGACGTACAAGTGAATGAAAAATTGAAGTTCGTGGAGAAACCGCTTCAAATAAAAGACAGAAAGATCAAGTTTCTCAAACATAAAAGATTGGTACTAGTCAAAGTCAAATGGGATTCAAAAAGAGGACCCGAATACACCTGGGAGCTGGAATCGGAAATGAAGCAAAAGTACCCTCACTTATTTCAATAAATCTCGAGGACAAGATTTTAAATAAGGTGGGGAGGATGTAAGGACTGCAAAAATGCCCCAAATCGACCCGTAAGTGAAAACCCGGACCCCAGAAACCTTAGTGTGCATGAAAAACCAGGAAAATCAGATTTCTGGGTTTCACGCGGGCCGCGTCAAAGCAGAGTTGACCGGATAAGCGTGCCGGGCCACGTGTCGAGCACCTGGCAACCCTACTCGTGACACATATGCCCTACACGTAGACTAGGTGACCGTCATGGGCCGCATAAGTGTTTATTAAGTTTTACACGGGCCGCGTAAAACTCGTTTTTCTGCTATAAATTGCCTGTGCATGGGACATTCACCTGTGCTCGAAAATATCATTCAAAACACGAAGTATACTGCTCAAAATCATAATTTGGCTTAGGGAAATGCTGCTACGACAACAGGGTAATAACTCGATCACTGCTACGATACAATGTCCGATCGATTGAAACCAATCCGATGGATGTTTAAGTGCTACCCAACTCGGGCTATACTTTGTCATTCGTCGTGAATCCGATGGATGTTTAAGTGCTGCCCAACTCGGGCTATACTTTGTCATTCGTCGTGAATCCAATGAATGTTTAAGTGTTGCACTTTGTCATTTGTCGTGAGGATTTTAATCTCGTGAGCTTATCGTAAATGTTGTGTTAAGTTACTTACCTAGTTTCGTGTGCATTGTCATTTAATTTAGGTTACAAGGCTTATCAGTAGGCTAAACTCTGCCCGTTTAAATTGCAATGTGAGTCATTCTCTTTTTATCGAAAGTATTTTACAATACCTCAAATTATTTTCAAAGTTATAATTACAGGGATTAAGTCGTGGTTATCTTGAATCACTGGCTAGTGGGGTATTGTGCACATTTCTAATTTCTCACGATTAGGTTCATAAACCTAACAGTGATAAGCATCACTACTTGGGTGAAATGACCCAATAGTGGTATGACCATCGTCACCAGGGTGTGACACGGCGCCAGATAAAAATAAGATAAAAGCCATTGTAATCGCTTTTATATTGTAATTGATAGCTATGTGTCGTTTTATTAAATTTGAGTGACTCGCCAGTATTTCCCCGATGATAAAATATTTTTAAAACATGTTTCAGGTGACCTCCTGTGAATCAAGGAAAAGTGCTACAGAGCACTAATCAAGCTTGAAGTGGTGGCTCAGTTAAATAAATAAACATGTGTTGTAAAACAGGGAATTTCCTCGTGAAATTCCTCTATTGTAAATTACGGGGTTCGTCCCAAATTATGAAATAAAATAATTGGGCATTTTCAAGTTTAAAAAGATCCTGTTAAAATTTCCGCTGCCAAAATAAACAAATACCACGGGTTTCTGTCCCACGGCTCCTGGACCGGGTAAAACCAGGACGGGGGCCGTGACAATAGTTAGGGTTATACTACCACATTCTTTGAATATGCTAGAATAGTACCAACCCTTGCATCACCAGAACCAGTATTAATCTCCCGTTACATCTAGGGATTAATCGGGGAAATTAGGCATGTAGTCAAGGCAGCTAGACGCCAAACCATAGAAGAAGCTGTAGAACTAGCAAACACCTTGACTGATGAGTTAGTGTGTATACGAGAAGAAGACCAAAGGAGGAACCTAGCTCAAAGGCTAACCCAGGAATTCTGATCTGGAAATTCCAATCGTGGGAAAAATGTAGGTTCTACGTCTGCAACTTATTGCAAGTATTGCAAAAGGAAGCATTCTGGAAGATGCTCCATATATTGCAATTTCTGCAAAATATCAGAACACAAGGAAGAAGATTGCAGGAAGAAAGCCAACAACAGGATATGCTACAACTGTGGAGAACAAGGTCATATCAAGCCAAACTGCCCAAAATTAGCTCCAGCTACGAACAACAAGAACACTAAAAATGCTAGAGCATTTGTTTTGACTACAGATGAAGCCAAAATGATTCCCGACGTGATAGCCGGTACGTTTTTAGTTAATGATATTTTTTCTAAAGTATTATTTGACTCTGGTGCGAACCAAAGTTTTATTAATACTTCGTTTTGCAAACTTCTAAATCAATCCTTAACTAAACTCCTACAAAAATGTCTAGTAGAGACAGCGTATGGAGAAACCGTTAGGATTTCTGAAATCTTGCAGGGAGCAAGAATAGAATTTTTAAATCAAAAGTTTATGGCAAACCTTTACCCAATGAATCTGGCAGGATTTGATATTGTTTTAGGAATGGATTGGTTAATAGCCAATAAAGCCAGTATTTTATGTGATCAAAAGTCTATTCAAGTAAATTCACCAAAAGGTGAAAAGATCACAATTAAAGGAGATAAGCCATCTAGATCCACAAAATTCATCTCTGTGATGAAAACAGCAAGTTGTATAAGAAAAGGATCTATAGTGTATTTGATTTCTATAATCACTAACACTAAAGGAAAAGAATTAAAAGATATTCCAGTAGTATCTTAGTTTTCAGACGTATTCCCAGAAGAATTACCAGGACTACCCCCAGATAGGGAAGTCGAATTCAGAATCCACCTACTACCAGGGACAGCACCAATTGCCAAAGCACCCTGCCGGTTGGCACCCGCAGAAATGCAGGAACTGAAGAAACAGTTAGACGAATTGTTGGAGAAAAGATTCATACAGCCAAGCTCATCGCCATGGGGAGCACCGATTTTATTTGTTAAAAAGAAGGACGGATCAATGCGTATGTGCATTGACTATCGTGAATTAAACAAGGTTACAATTAAGAATCGGTATCCATTACCAAGGATTGATGATCTGTTCGATCAATTGCAAGGAGCTCGATTTTTCTCTAAAATCAATTTAAGGTCAGGATATCATCAATTAAAGGTACAGGAATAGGACATTCCTAAAACTGCATTTGGAACAAGGTATGGCCATTATGAATTTACTGTCATGCCATTTGGTTTAACCAATGCCCCAGCTGCATTTATGGACATGATGAACCGAATATGTAAGCCATATTTGGATAAATTCATAATTGTTTTCATAGATGATATTCTCATTTACTCTAAGAGTAAAGAGGAACATGCAAAGCATTTGCACGCACTCCTAAGTTTACTAAGAAAGGAAAAGCTTTATGCTAAATTTTCAAAGTGCGAGTTTTAGTTAGAACAAGTACAGTTTCTTGGACACTTAGTTGACTATGAAGGAATTCATGTGGATCCCACAAAGATCGAGGCGATTACCAAATGGAAAACCCCTGAGTCACCAACTGAGATTAGAAGTTTCTTAGGATTGGCCGGTTACTATAGAAGATTTATTCGAGACTTTTCTAGAATAGCCATTCCCTTAACTAAGTTAATCTGTAAATCTGTTAAGGTTGAATGGAGACCAAAACAAGAAGAAGCCTTTAGAATTCTTAAGCAAAGATTAACCCATGCCCCCATACTAGCGTTACCAGAAGGAACTGAAGACTTTATAGTCTATTGTGACACTTCTAAGTTAGGTTATGGATGTGTATTGATGCAACGCCAAAAAGTTATAGCCTATGCATCTAGACAGCTTAAGAATCATGAAGAGAATTATTCCACCCATGATTTAGAATTAGGAGCCATAATTTTTGCCCTTAAGATTTGGAGACATTACATTGACAGTAGTAAGTTTACCATTTTCACTGACCATAAGAGTTAAAGGTATGTTTTTGGGCAAAAAGAGTTGAACATGAGGAAAAGACGCTGGATGGAGATTCTTAGTGATTATGATTGTAATATCCAGTATCATGCAGGAAAGGCAAATATAGTGGCTGATGCTTTAAGCCGAAAGTATCATGAAAAGCCAAAAAGGGTACTTTCTCTTTAATTAAATCTACAAGTAGATTTAAATGATCAAATTAGAGAAGCCCAAGAATCAGTAATCAAGGATGATACTAAAAAGTTAAAAGGAATGATTAAGGAGTTAGAACAAGGAACAGATGGAATTTGGAGATTCCGTAAGAAAAGAATGTGGATACCTAAATTAGGAAACCTACGCCACCGTATATTAGAAGAAGCCCATAAGTCTAAATATACGATGCATCCAGGAAATCATAAAATGTATGAAGATTTAAGAAAGAATTTTTGGTGGATAGGAATGAAAAAGGATATAGCTGCTTATGTTTCTAAATGTTTAACTTGTTCACAAGTCAAAGCTGAACATCAGAAACCCTCAGGATTGCTACAACAGTTAGAAATGCCCGTGTGGAAATGGGAATTGATAACAATGGATTTTGTTACCAAATTACCCAAGACAAGGAAAGGTAGTGATACAATCTGGGTGATTGTCGATAGGCTAACTAAGTCAGCTCATTTTCAACCAATGAAGGAAACTTTCAGTATGGAACAGTTAGCTAAGTTATATGTAAATGAAATAGTTTCATTACATGGAATTCCTTTAACAATTGTTTCTGATAGGGATAGTCGTTTTACCTCTCATTTTGGGCAAGTTTCCAAAAAGCAATGGGAACCAAGTTGAATCTAAGCACAGCTTATCATCCTCAAACGGACGGACAAAGCGAAAGAATGATTCAGACCATGGAGGACATGCTTAGAGCTTGTGTAATTGATTTCTGAGGTAAATGGGACGATCACTTACCATTAATAGAATTTTCTTATAATAACAGCTATCACACCAGTATCAATGCTGCACCCTTCGAAGCACTTTATGGACGAAAGTGCCGAACCCCAGTCTGTTGGGCAGAAATTGGGGAAAAGCAACTATCTGGACCTGAGATAGTGCAAGAAACGACTGACAAGATCATTCAAGTCAAAGAACGACTGAAAGCAGTGCGTGATCGACAAAAGAGCTATGCAGATAATAGGCGAAAACTGTTGGAATTTCAGGTAGGAGATAAAGTGTTGTTGAAAGTCTCTCCTTGGAAAGGAGTGGTAAGATTCATAAAGAAAGGAAAGCTAAGTCCCAGGTATGTAGGACCTTTTGAGATTATTAGAAGAATAGGACCTGTAGCTTATCAGCTACAACTGCCAGAGGAAATGGCAGGGATACATGATGTGTTTCATGTATCTAATCTCAAGAAATGCTTAACTGATGAATCACTTGTAGTACCTCTAAAGGATATAGAGGTAAATGAACAACTTAAGTTTGTAGAGAGGCCTCTACAGATTAAAGACAGGAAAGTCAAGAACCTCAAGCACAAAAGATTAGTCCTGGTCAAAGTGAAATGGGACTCCAAAAGAGGACCAGAATATACATGGGAGCTTGAATCAGAAATGCAAAGGAAATATCCACACTTGTTCCAGTAGATCTCGAGGACGGGCTCTAAAACAAGGTGGGGAGGATATAACAACCCTAAAATAACCCGACACCCTCCTGAATTTTTCTGACGCCCTAAAATATATTAAATAATCCCAATATGTCCTAAAATACACCCCATACGTGAAAATCGGGCCCAAAATATGAAATATCATTAAAAATAAAATAAAAAAAAAGAAAATTAAGGCTGTCGCGGGGCGCGTAGCCTTTGGCTACTGCCTACGCGGGCCGCGAGCGAGTAAGAACTAGGCCGCACCCGGTGCTGACACGTGGCAGCAACGTGTTGAACCTATATCGTGACCCGGATCACCTACGCCTAGACCCCCCTACTATGCGGGCCGCGTAACCCGAGGAGTAACCTTACGCGGGCTGCGAGAAAGCCCAAATCAGGCCCTATATAAGAGAGCATCGGGTTTTCATTTTCTGTCGCTCATTTCTATTCTTTCTTAACGAATTTCTGAGAAGTAGGCATAATCTCCGGGCATAATACCCCCTAAATAACGAAGTTCTGCTCCGTTGTAAGTATCATAACCCCTGGATACGTATTAGATACTCTGCCCGATTGATCTAGGGTTCCGTAACGGCTGTCGTGGTTCTGCCAGACGTAGTCGTTGGAATGCCGTCTCGGGGAGGGTATTGCTAATGTTAAAATGGGTTATTATACTAACACGTGTGCATTTGTGTAATTTATAGATAATTCCCAGGAAACCCTTACAGAAAACCTAAGACAGTAATGCGAGTAATCTCCTTTTTGTAAGCAGTTTTTACAAAACCTTAAATGTTTTACAATGTAATTTAGCAGTGATTGAGTCTTTGTAATTCTACGATTACTGCCGGTATGTTGGGGTTTTGTATACAAAATGTGGAACACGTTACTATTGGACAAAGAGTTAGCCAATGTGTAATATGACCCACCAGTCAGGATTGACAGTACTGAATGAGTAATTGGGTAGATGTAAACATTGTAATCGCTCTCAATACTGTTTAAATTAATAAAAATTTTCTTGATTGAACTGGGATTCACTCACCAGTATTTCCCACTGACAAAATGTTTTTAAACGCGTTTCAGGTAACACAATGTGAAAGCCAACTAGAAGCCAGCTGGACAGCACTGAAGGCTTGGAAAAGTGGCTATAAAAGTTACCTAAACAAAGAAGGGATTTTATTTCAATAAAATGAGATTTATCCCTATAAACCAGTTTGTAATGAAAACTTGGGTTTTATCCCAATGTGTTTATTTATATAAAATGTGGTATTTTACTCTGATAAAATATTTCCTAACTAAGGTCCTGACGTAATTTCCGCTGCCAAATTAATAAACACCGATACCACCAACATCATTGTTCGCGGCCGCCCGTTCCCAGGACAGATAAGGGGCGGAGGTTGCGACAGAAGGTACTAAAATGCGAAACATTACAAGAGCGTCGGAGATGGAAGCGGAGTTACACGAATGGAAGGAATGCCAAGATATTCTCAAGCTGGTGGTGTTGTCCAGGGAAATAGATTCTTAGAAGTGGTTAGAAGATGATTCAGGCACCTTTTTCGGTAAGATCGGTAAAAAAATGATTAGTGAAGATAGGGAGGGGTTGCAGTTGCCAAAGTTTCTATGGTTCAAATGGGTTCCACTAAAGTGTAACATTATAGCTTGGAGGGCGAATCTGGATAGACTAGCAATTAGGAAGAATCTAAGGAGGAGAAACGTGAATATTCCGTCAGATATGTGCCCTATTTGTGAGGAGCACGAGAAATCGGTAGAACACATTTTTACGGCATATGCTTTGGCAAACAGGATTTGGACGGGATTCAACGCGTTGTGTAACATTACTTCGCTTTTCGCTTTTCGCTTTCGACTTTAAAGATCTTATGGAAGCTCATGGTGTTTTGTAGTTTGGAAAGAAAGCTAAGAAGATCATTCACGGCCTTATTATAATAATTTGTTGGTGCATTTGGAAAGGAAGAAACGAGACGGTGTTTCATAACATTAAGCGCAAGTATCAATCATATTTTAGGAGAAGTCAAGTTTAGAGGGTATGTTTGGTTAAATAATAGGTCTTCCTTTAGATCTATATATCGGAAGAATTGTTGTAAGTATCATTTGTATATGTCGTCATTTTTTGTTGCCTTTTGCCCGTTTGGATCGTGGGCGTGTGTTGTTTGTTAGCCTTTTACCCGTTTATCTCGGAGGTTTGTTAATGAAGTTTACATTTAAAAGAAGTAGTTAATAAAAAAACTAATTTAATTAAAAAATATATATGCCAATGAGGTAGTGGTGGAGTGGTTGGGAAATACTTGGTGTTCCTTGTGATCCAGGTTCGACTCCCCCTCTTCTCATTATTTTCTGCGGCATCCAGGTGAAGGAGGAATACGGGTGGCGTCGGTTCGTTTTGGATGGGAAACGAGGTTTTACCGATTATTTCATTGTCGTGCATTCGGGCGGGTGGAGGTCGGGTTTCCACGCATCTAGGAGAGCCAAGTGGCTGGCAGCGGTCGAGTAGTCGACCTTGGTCACAGCACCTGGTGTCACGGTAGTTGGCACGTCGTTACTTGCCGTTTAAAAAAAAATAAAAAAATAGATATGTTGCATTTAAGGTTGCTTAATGCTCATTTAATGTATCTTAAAATCAGCAAACATTGACGATTCAGTGAGACATTAATTGATTCATTTAATTATGGGAAACAAGTCAACAATTAAGTCTATCCGGACCCACTTCATTCATTTTTTAACCAATTTTTCATCCACTTCACATTAGCTTTCTCTCGAGTCTCGACAACAATGGCTCACTCCATAACTTCCACTCTTTACCCTTCTTCTACTTCATTTAAATTAAATATTTAATAAAATATGTTAAGTTCTTTTTTTGTATATATTTGTAAAAAGTTTAAAAAAATTGAGTCAATTGTATAAGATTTTCTATACCCATATGGACCTTCATGACCACATGTCGCCGTTTTATTAAACACCGACAAATTAGCTGTTATAGCTTCATGTTGATTTTTATTAAATATAACTAGGGAGAAAGCCCGTGCGATGCACGGCATGCATAATAGCTATTGTTTGTTCGTGGTAAGACGTCTGACACGACCGGTGCATAACATGTAAGACAATACGCCTACAAAGGGGCGTGCTTAAACTTTATTAAACCATGTACCATAAGTTATTTCCTTGGCAAAACTTGCCGGCCAAAAAGAAGTGAAAAAAGATGTCTTCCAAGGAAAAAAAACATGAAACAGAAAAAGGAAAAACGCATAAACTCTCGCACGCCTTCCTATCTTATTGGATAACACATAGACCAAACTTTAGCTAACGCATGCCACCATCATCCCCAATCCCATCACCAGCCAACTGAATGCAGTGAAATAACGAAAAGAAAACTATTAAAAATGGTATATTATGTTTACGTATATATGCATCGAAAAGTAGTACGGGTTTTCATTACTAACACTAAGTGCAGACGGTATACCTTTCATGTGGGTCACTGTCAACTGTTTCTTCTGAATCCGAATCTGCATAAGTAGGCCTGGAAAGGAAAAGCACGAAACATTTATGTAGACGGTTATCCAAAAATAAATATGTACAATTACATTGTTAATGGAAATCAATCAATTATAGTTGAAAGTTTTTATGTTGCCTTTCCGTTTATAACGACACCAAGTTTATTTTTTTCAAAAGCCAACTTCTCCCCTTATATGTCTTTACACATTCGAAGTGATGTGTTACCAAGTTTTTTTATTCCTATTTTTTTAATGTAGAACAACGCACTTTTGTATTTACGAACTCAAGTTTCCGACTGTTGTAGCCTCCTAATTTTAAAATATAGTAAACATATACCAGGTATGTAAATAACATTTCAGATCGAGTAGAAAGGTAAATAACACATCTTTAATTAAAATGGTTTATTAAACAGGGCACGAATAAAGTGTAAGCCGATATATACCTTATGATCGCTTCAACGCGCTTAACTGGTGTCGGTATGGGTAGCACACCCTTGTCTTTAGCGGGGATCGATGGAGGTGTGGAAGAACCAAAGGGCTTACAACCATCCCCATCTAGCAGGACATTCTTGCAGTTGAAGGATTCAAAATGGCTATGATCATAATACGTACACGAATCAAGCTGGAGGGTCTGAGTGCTGCCCACAAGAGAGTGCAAACAATTCGACAGTGTTGAAATGCTTCCATCAACGTTCCTTACCATCACCGGAGTGAACTTATCCTGTATGTCAGTGGAATAAAGGTTATAGACGCGTGATAGGCCAGACTCTGCTGTGAGTATACTATGAGCAGTGGTCTTTGTCAAGCGTTGGGCGGTGTCTTCAAAGCAGACAACGACAGCTTCGGCTGTTGAGTCAAACACCTCGAGTTCTAGCCTGAAACTATGCAAGGTTTGTAATTTATTTTCAGTTATAAGCCTGCATGAGAATGGCTACAAATTAATACAACTAAACATTTTTAGAAACAAACCTTGCTCTCGGGAAGACAACGGGGTTTTCGCACCCATCACACCACATATCGTTGTCTTCACGCCCCACACCTTTCATGCAATTCCCACCGCCACATGTCAGCCTGAACCACTCTTAGCTATTGCGTATGCATTTGACTTCAACACGACAGGTGAATTCAGCACTCTGCATATATTACCAGCATAACTATAAACTTTAACCGTTTGATTCAAAAATGATAACCAATATCGTGCTTATCCAAAATGACATATCCTAAGTGTATATTACATTCTAATGCAAACCTGGTTTGACCTTAACCAAAATGACCAACGTTTACATATGCTTGGTTCGCCACGAACTACGTACACCCTTTATCTACCCAATACTTAAATTACATTTTATGTTTTCAATAAATATTTATAAACATGAATTCGGTATTAGAAAAACATTATTTTTTTCAGTATTAAAAATGTGTATTCGGTATTAAAAAATATTTATAACTGTTAAAAAACATTTATAAATATAAATGTGAATTCCATATTAAAAAATAGATTTCGGTATTAAAAAAAAACATTAATTTTTTTTCAACCGCAATATAGTCCTCCTATGTGATGTGGATACAACCAACAATCGTGTGGGGTCAGCTTGGTCGTCACAAACTATACGAATTTGGATTTGGTTATTGCCTGTCAAACTCGTAAACTGACTGTTAGGTTTTAACATACGAATGTAAGTCCAAACAGATGGTTGATTTAATGTGTTAAAAAAATAAGCTTGTGCCTTAATATAACAATCAACTCATACATGCATATGAAAATTGTATGATCATATGTAATAACAATCAATCTGTCACGAAGTCATTTCTTGATTTATAATAATACCATAAAAGGATGAATGTATATATATACCGAACATATGGTTCTTTTTGAGTCTTAACCAATCAAAAACATCCATATTTGTTTAGTAGCAATCTTGCTGTCTAACCCAAAATGTATGATAGAAAATCTAGCACCAAGATCCCAACTAAATGCGTTTTTGGTTATTGGGTTACCTTTGTAAATAATCCTTCAAGTATCCTTTTAACACACTTAAATTAATTAACTTAAGATCAAAATAAAAAATATATAAACAATAAGTCTATTAAGAATATATAATTTATTCTGGTATCAAATTCCTAAAACAGATAAGAAGAACTCAAAAGCATACCCTTGAGATATGTCCCATATAAAAGATTAACAAATTCAAATCACATAACCATACAATCAAGAAAACTAAAGCACATTTAGACCAAAAGAACGTCAATCAGATGATACAACAATACAAAACTATAATTGTTAAACAACGAAATTAAAAGAAAAACAGAGAAACTTACCTGGTGTTTTCTGATGACTAAAAAACCCTAGGCCCACAATTCACCCAAAACCTAGAAACTGATCGATTAATTTCTGAAAGGAAAACAGAAAAATGTATTCGATTTTTAATGATTATTGATTCTTGCTTTTGCAAAATAACCGGATGATCAGATAAGGGTTTTTAGTTTGTAGTGATTTAGGGTTTTGAATGAGAAAGGGGGTGAAGGGGACGATGCATTTTGTAGTTTTGGAGTTGAAAGGACTCATTTATAGAAAGCAACGGACATATTGAATGGTGGTTTCATGAATCACATTAATTTCTACAATTGCTTTTAGGTATATATATTTCTAATTACAACATAAATGTATTTAAGAGCCTCATAATGAAGGTTGTAAAATAGTTGATATAACTAAATTTTTAAGTATATATAGATTTAAGAGAGATATGCAAGTTGGTCAATATTTTAAAAAGCAAATTAAATTCAAATTTACTATTGATGTGATATTTTCAATTCCCTTGAGTTCATGCACACTGAATTCATCCTATTATTTTATATTTCTTTCTAAACCTGTTTGCTACCGTATATTGTATACTCTTTGACCAACTTAATTAATCTAAACTTTGACCAACTTAATTAATCTAAAAAATCTTAATTAATCTACACATTCCACATAAAAACAACTCATTTTCTAACTCACTCCAAATCAAATCCATATCAATATATTTAATAACTACACCAATCATTTATCTGTTATCCAACTAATTTCTGAAAAGGCTTATCTATAATCTTTTCCGTTACACAAATATAATTAATAAAAGCAGTTAAAAATGAACTAAATATCTAAGGCATTTGGTGTATCCTAACATCTGGAGCGTTAACGGTGACATGACATCTTAACCGGCATTGTACACCACTCCTGTGTTAAGAATCATTAAAAGAGGTCTTTGTTAACATGTTAACCGGATGTTAGACGTCTGAATTATTATTATTTTTTTTCACTTTTTAAATCGAAAACCATTAAAAATAAGGTTAGGTGTAGTTAAGTGAAGTTGAGGAGGGTTAAAGTATACCCCAAGGCTTAATAGTTAGGGTCGTAAGTTAAAGTCGAAACTTTTAATAGTTTTTTTTTTTTTTTTTTGAATTTTTAAAGTTTTAAAGAACAGAATAATACTTATCTTGATGCTTTTATGTTACACAAACATGTTTAATAAGAAGGCAGTTAAAAATGAACCGAATCTCTAAAAGTAAGAGTCGTAAGTTAAAGCCGGGGGTTAGCTGAAACTTCTACTAGTTTTGTTTTTAGAATTTTAAAAATCTTTAGAGCTAAATAAAACCTCTATCTTATCTAAAAAAACTTATCTGAATTCTTTTCCGTTACACAAACATGTTTAAAAAAGCAGTTAAAAATGAGCCGAAATGTCTAAAAGCTAGAGTCATAAGTTAAAGCCGGAGGTTTGGAGGTTAGCTGAAACTTTTACTAGTTTTATTTTTAGACTTTCGAAAACTCGTGAGATCTAACCAAAACTTCATTCTTATCTAGAAAACTTATCTTAATTCTCTTCCGTTACACAACCATGTTTAATAAAAGCAATTAAAAACGAACCGAATCTTTAAAAATCACAGTCGTAAGCTAAAACCGAAGGTTAAAGCCGTAACTTTCAAAAACTTTTACTATTTTTAACGGCTAACACGCATCCCTTAGAGTTTACTCTTAAAAATCCACCGAATAAACACCTGATACCACTAGGAAAAAAAAAACTTTTACCAGTTGAATTTTCAAAAATCTTAAATGTCCTTTAGACCAAGATAAACTTCTTTCTTACATAAAACTTAATTTATAGAAAAAAGAAAACTTAAATATAGAAAGCTCCTAAATATTATATAATCTCCCCACCACCATCCACACCTATATATTGGATATCTTCTCTTTCCCTCTTCTATTCATCGTATCTACAAAAACAAAAGTTCCGTATTGTTGAAATCTGGTGTTGTTAATTAACATGGGATCTGGGTTATCTTCATTTCTTGGTATCTACAGCGCACCGGCGGGTCCTCCGGTGACGGGTCTGGGTGATTTGCCGGAGAGTGTTGTGGGGCCGGTTCTCGGATACTTGAACCCGCAAGAGATCTGCCGGGTCGCAGCGCTTAATCGAGCTTTTCGGGCTGCTTCGTCTGCTGATTTTGTGTGGGAATCGAAATTGCCTGAGAATTATAAGTCTATTATATCCAGGGTGTTTGCTGATGATGACGAATTTGGATCAAATTTGTGTAAGAAAGATATTTATGCAAGATTGTCAAGAGCTAATTCTATTGATGGAGACACAAAGGTAATGATTTGGTTTTGTATGAACAATTGTTAATTGAAATCATTACATATTTTGCGGTCCGAATTGCATCATTAATCTGATCTGATAGAAGATGTTATTATGTATGGAAATCGTGAGTTTGGGTTTAGTTTTTACCGGTTTGAGTTTCCGGTCGGATCCGTAAACACTTTTAGTTCAAACGGGTCCTGTTTGTTTCAATCCGACGGGTTGACGGGTTGACCAGTTTAACTCATTTTTCTTTTATTTTTATTTTTCAAATGTGTTTATGTAATAACTTTAACTATTTGTGTGTTTTCTACGCTAAAGATTAAAAAGTCTAAACATAAAATGATAAATTTTAAACATAATTTTTAAAATAAAGATTTAACTATAGTACGTTGAAGCACTAAATTTCACAAAAATAAAAATAAAAATTAAAAAATAAAATAAAATAAATTTCTTTTTTCTGGTTTAAATGTAGGTGTTCATTTTAATTCCTGAATACACTTGTCATGTTTGATTCAAGTGGGTGACACGATTTTCGGGTTTGTGTCAGAATTTGATCCACAACCTGTGAATGCGACCCGTTTAACAACCCTAATAGTTTACTGATAATTAAAAGAATACATGTAAGACAATAAAAGGATGAAATCTTGGCTATGTCTATAGTTTACTGATAATAATTTCATTTTTACAGAAAGTTTGGTTGCATAAGGGCACAGGAAAACCATGTGTGTTGATATCTTTTAACGGTTTAACGATAACTGGCATCAATGACCGGAGATACTGGAGTCGAATTCCCACCGAAGAATCAAGGTAAAACACCATCATAGTTTCTTGATATTGGATCAACATTTCGAATTTCGTGTTTGAATGAAACATTGAATTGTTTATTTGTTTGTTTTCTGGATGTAGATTTCATTTAGTGGCCTATGTGCAGCAAATTTGGTGGTTTGAAGTTTCCGGAGAGGTGGAGTTCCCGTTCGCGGTGGGAACATACAGCCTGTCATTCCGCCTACAACTTGGGCGGACCGGGAGGCGGTTTGGGCGGCGGGTGTGCAACTGTGATCGGATTCATGGGTGGGACCGAAAGCCGGTGAGGTTCCAACTGACAACTTCTAATGGTCAAAAAGCAGTATCTGAATGCAACTTGACCTCACCTGGGATGTGGAATCTTTATCATGTTGGTAATTTTGTGGTTGAAGATTCAAAGGTGCCAATGAAGGTTAAGTTCTCAATGATGCAGATTGATTGTACACATACTAAAGGTGGTTTGTGTGTGGATTCAGTGCTCATTTGTCCCAAATAAAATTTTTAGTAGAGGATATGTAGTGGGGTCTGGGTGCGTTGACCCTAAAAACCCTGACGTTGAAGAGAGAGGGATGAGCTTGAGGAGAGAGGGGAGAGGGGGAAGTTCGTGGCCACAGACGGTTCCTTGGAGGAATGGGGCGTTTTGTGAGAGGCAGAATAAAAAGGAGAGAGGCGGGTCCGTTAGCTACTCGGTTTTTGGCCCGAAAATCCATCGTGGCCATTCGTGAGCTCCGGTCCGCTTCTGATGCTATTATTGGAAATCAGAGGTTGGGAGAATTTTTTTTAGATTTGCAAATAACCTTTTGGTATGTAAATATATATGGGATAATAATACACATTGTTGGGTGTAAAAATTTAAAGTATTTAGGTTATTGTTGTTTAAGAAATTTGAACTAGATGAAAAAGGTTAGCAAGTTAAAAATTCATAAAGTCTAATAAAATACTATCATAAACAAGAGTAGAACATGAATCATTAAACCCAAATACATACAAGTGACAATAATCATAAAAACTATAAACTTTAAGACAAAATCATGACATCCTTGTACGGTTCATAGTGTGGGAGTAGGAAGTGAAATCAACTAGGAACAACATAACTAAAACTGAAGAAAAAAAAAGGATAAAAATTGTGCAAAAATACACCACAAATAAAAAGCTTCATGACGATTTTTAAATCTTCAACCATTGTCATCCAAGACTGAAGAATCTACAATCTTTGATCGGAAATTTAACTAAACACAAAAAAGGGAGAAAGATTGAAGTTTTGGTTGTGATATTCAAGGTGACAGTCTCCTCTAATCGTCTAGTGTAAGATTGCTTAAATGTCGTTGTGATGTAAATCACAAGCCTACAGCCCTACAGGGTTCGGATAATATACCCGTGTCTTGCCATAAACACGCACCACATGCCTATGTACTTCTTCTAAATCACATACCCATGTGGTTTCCGATTCCACACACCTTGTGTACATAGCCATATGTCATGTTTCACTCAAAATTTCTACTTATTTGTTCTTTCCCTTGTCATACCTACAAGTCTACAAATAAATATAAGCCAATAACTATTGTACTCAACTTTTTGTCTAAAAAGATGACAAAATTGTACATCAAAGAATATGTATAATTTGAAATAGCATGTTATATTTCAAATATATTAGTAAAATACATAATAAATATATATATTTATTGCTGATAAAAAATAATAATACTATGTTATAAATCTAAATACATCCAATAACATTTAAGCATGTTCTTTATTATTGTTTTTAACGGCGGGAAAATTATTAGATGGTTTCTTTAACATTTTTCAAATGTATTAGTAAAATACATAGTTATAGTTTTTGTACAGTTGTACTCATCACTAAATTCATGTTTAAAACACCTATGGATTTTTGGGTCTGAAGCCCATTATGAGATACTGACTACTGAGTCAGTACTGACTGGGTCAAGCCCAGATCACCAAATTCTCCAATATATATATTGGGTAAAGTTCTTGTACAAATAATCTTAACATACTAAACATATAAATTGAAGGAAAACTCAAAAAGACAAGGTGGCATTTTTGTAATTATCAATAACTATCAAAGTTACTCTACAAATATACCTAAAAAAACCTAACCACTCCCCCCACCCCCAAAAAAAACCTAAACCCCCCACCCCCCCACCCCCCAAAAATCTAAAAAAACCTAACCCCCCCACCCCCAAAAACCTAAAAAAACCTAACCCCCACCCCCCACCCCCCCCCCCCAAAAAACCTAAAAAAAACCTAACCCCCCCCCCCACCCAAGCTAAAATGCTAAAAACTAAACCTCCCAAAAAACCTAAAAAAATCTAAAAAAATAAAAAAAAACACACAAATTATTTTATTTTATTTTTTTAACATTTTTTATTAAAAAATCGCTACTTTTAGTAGCAGCCAAAAAAAAATTTTTTTTTTTTTTTGCTAACGAAATGTAGCGATTTTTTAATAAAAAATGTTAAAAAAAAATTTGTGTTTTTTTAGGTATTTTTGGTTGTAACTTTGATAGTTGGTGGTAATTACAAAAATGTCACCTTGTCTTTTTGGGTTTTCCTTCAATTTGTATGTTTAGTATGTTAAGATTATTTGTATTTGATCTTTTGCCTATATATATTAATAACCCAATGTTTTGAACAGTACAAAGGGTTAGCTTCGGTATTTCACCAACAAACTGGGCCATCTCCTTTGAATAAGGAAGAGACACTGGGAACGGTAAAGAGAGATAGAGTTAGGTGCCGGCCACCAATCCTTACGGTGGATTCACGGCGGCGCACCGACGGTGGTTCTATTCCCATGGTCCAGGTGGTGTACGAGGTCGACCGTAGGTGGCGGCGGAAACTGGAGCTAGGGTTCCGGCCGGTTACCATATCCCACAGCCGATCTGGCTTCAAGACGATGTCCCCAGCGACGTGCCACCCTGGATACGCACTTCGTCGACGACATAGATTAGAAGACGTCGGGGATGGTGGTGTGCTCAGTTAACCCAAATGACGAAAACAGAGGATGGCTGTGGTGTTTGTTGCAGTAGACAGCCACCGTTCCCGTGGCGTGAGGAGTCAATCGACAGTGACAGTTGTATCCTTGAGATCCGACGAAGGCAAGACGGCCGACGAGACTACATGTCTTCATTACAACCAGGCGAGTCGTTTGTTTGCTATTTTGTGTTTGAGTTCATTAATTTTGTGATCTAGGGTTCTTACTTTTTCAAATTTTTTCATTAATTTTGTGTTCTAGGATTCTTAATTCCATAAATTTGTTACCTTCAGGTGGTTATAATAGGAGGAACATGGTTTGGGATGAAAATGTTTGTTTGACGATACTTATGTTTGCTTTCCCATGTTTGATTATATTTGGAATGAAAATTAATAGTTTAATTATCTTGAAATAGGCTGCAATAATCTATGGTTTTTGTTGTGATTCAATTTTAAAGGTTTATTAGTAGGTAATGGGATGTTTAGTCTTCTAATCCAATTCCATATGGATGATGAGAATTAGGTTAATGACATTTGAAAAAGTTTCAACTTTTGGTTCTAAGTGTTTGAAATTAATGTGAGTCGTATGTTTATGTGAAAATTTAGATGAGCTCTATAGGTTGCTGATATTAGAGTCTTTTGGCCACTTTATATAGGTTGGTTAATATGAGAGTTTTTCATCTAATTGCTTATGTGATTACTTGAGTAAAGTAAATTGCTTGCAGAAGACGGTTTGTGATTGTTAGTAACAGAATATGGTCTTATTACATTACTGTTAACGGATTTTTTTACGTCAATAAATGAAATTGACCAAGCATGTTTTGGTTTACTTTGTTAAATTGTTAGTGAAGAAGAAAGGGTGAGATACAGAGAGATCGAAGAGAGAGCATGAAGAGATGTTGTGAAAAGGGTTAAAGAAACCCTCTGTACAGAGAAGAAAACCCACTCAATACGTGGCTAATACACAAACCCAGTCAACACGTGGCCTAAGCGTTAATAATTTATTTATGAATATCGAGACATAAAGACATTGGTCTCATGAAGTCGGTGTGCGACTATCGCATATTGTGCAACCATCCATAATGAATCACCTCGTACAGGAAAGGAGGCTACCACGCGGTTCGAATAGGCGATACATCGCTCAACGGAAGCTCGGATGGGGCCAGTTCTCCACTGTTTGGCTTGCGTATGATTCTCAAACATCTGTAAGTTTTTTTTCTGTTCTGTTTGATATATGATCATGTACAGTGATAGTTTGTTATGATTACATTTAGTTATAAATTTAAGAGCTTCTATAGGAATATATAGATATGAAATGGTCCTTTAATTAATGCTTATAAAATGTTAGGTGATTCCTTATTTCCAAAGGGGAAGTTATTTTTAAAATTATTATGTTTGTATCTGTAAATAAGATAGTTTCGTTTATGTTTTACTCATTGTCCTTGATGGGCTGCTGCATTTGATTTAATAAATTAAAAAAAAATGCTACTTAAAACGCCTAAATGGATGCAGGAGGAAGAGAGGCGAATGGTTCAACATACCAGCTAATGCCATTGGCATACACCTTCTGAGCACACGGGGATATGCACGTCGAATCGCCTTCGATCTTACGGGCATGGACTATATGCATTTTGTTGACAAATTCATTAAGTTGTTTGTTGTGCGTCATTTGTTTTCTTTTTATAGGTATGAAGTAGAAATACATTTTGTTCATATCAATGAAGAAGATCAAAACGCAGCTATTGTCATTCATTCTTTAAACCATCCCTTTATTGAACAGGTAGCACCTGAAACATGCAAGTTGCAACAGGAAGCATAACAAGGAATGATTTGGTCATAGGTAAGGTAGGTGGCGTTTCATGAAGAAGTTGGTAACAATTTAGAAGTTATTGTATTTGTAAATTTGTAAACAATTAAATTTGATAGATTTGTATATTTTACAAGTATCTATACCGCCACGAGTCACAAATGAACCGTATCGAGCCCCGCTAATCATAGGCACAACGCGCTGGGTTGATAACACTAGTTAATTATTAATAAATATATAATACATATTTGAGTTTAAAAGATATAAACGTGATCTACCAATGTTTTAAAATCTGGTCATTATAGAGTACCAGATTGGGCTCAGAAACGGTTTAATTGGGTGTATCAGTCGATTCAAGCGAGTGTATCGAGTGGTTTAACTGGTTCTATCGGACGGTTCAACCGGTAATACCAGCCGGTTTGAACCGGTTTTTAAAACATTGTGATATACAAAGAAATGTAATTCGTTTTATATAAAATTAATAAATGGTTTAATAAGAGTAGACGATATACGAATATATGTTTGGTTTTTTTTATTGTGTCAAAATTAATTTTTCGAATCCTATCGAGCTGTTTTTTTTTCTTTAAAAGACAACTTTATAAACAGAACAACCCCTAGCAAACTGCTAGGAGGAACCAAAACAACATGAGAACATCTATAAGGTTACAAGAACTTAAAATTACACCAATCAATCTAAGCTAGAGATGGGCATAATCGGGTATTCTGAATACCCGGAACCGGGTACTACCCGTACCCGGGTACTGACATTACTTAGTGGAACCAGGTACACTAAGGAACCGGGTCCGGGTTGAACCTGAGTAGAAGTATAAAAAAGCGGAACCGATGTAACCGGTTACGGGTATTTTCGAACCGGGTTCGGGTACAGTTTGAAACCGGGTATTCCGGGTACTGACAGGAACCGGTTCTGTCGGGTACTTTCAAACCAAAAGCTGCATATCACTATTTGGAACCGGTTCCAACGGGTATATGACCGTTGGGACCGATTTTATATTAAAAAAATTGTTTTTTTTCCTATAAAACCCCAAATTCTCACTCTTCACTCACATTATTACCCCAAGTTCTTCATTTCACCTTCAAGTCAACTACTAGTTTACTACTACAAAAACAAATCAATGAGCTTGCAACGGATAGAACCGGTTCCAACAGATATATTAGGCATCGCATATTAATGAGCTTGCAACGGATAAAACCGGTTCCAACGGTAACAAAAATACTGGGTATACTGGAGGAACCGGGTACTGGTAGAACCGGGTACAACAGAGGAACCGGGTACGGGTATAAACCGGGTAGGGTTCGGAACCGGGTACTACCCATTTATTATGAGAAAAAATGGAACCGGGTAGGAACCACCGGGTTTTTTGAACCTGGACCCGGTTCTCCTATGTACCGGGTACGAACTGGAACCGATTCCGGGTCGATTCTACGGGTCCGAGTTTGAAACCGGGTATTATGCCCATCTCTAATCTAAGCAACGAGTTTTTTTTATCTAAAGAAACTTGAGCGACTTGATATCTGGCGACGATCCTCTCTGCCAAAGATTGACTTTCTTGAGAAAAGCACCTCATTTTGAGATACTCTTTACTTCAAACATACTATTAATTTTTCTTATAACTTTGATTATTTTCTATGTCCGTAAAAACTTCAAAATCAACTATAACCAAATTCAGTGACACACAAAAGTTCTTCTCATATACACACCAGACAACGATAATAACAAATGGTATTACAAAATAATTAACCCTTGCTCACGAATGGATAACATACCGTTTAGACTTTATTCAAGGACCAAAATTTGGTTCATCTAGTATAGGACACATTTTCTCTGGAAGTCTATCATCATACCTCGGTTGAGTTGCTTTATAAAACTCACAAATTGTAGCAGTTAGAGCATTCACAACGTTGGACTGACTTGGTCCAAAATCCAGACTTATCTTGTTACCATATAACATCATTCCAAATCACAACCATTCCAAACCCCGCTTTTTCCTCAAAAACAAAATAACTCCATGTCTTCACCTCGTCACCTACTTTTCCTTTTATTTATAGTATATCTATTTTATATAATTAAATTTCAATTTATTTACTTAATAATTGTATTTTTTTATATTAATAAAATATTCTTCATAAACTTTTTTTAATATTTTTATTTTTATTTTGAAAATAATTTTTTTATAAAATACTTAAATGACAAAATAATATTTAATTATTCCAACATATATTTTTTCAAACGGTTATTGTTTAAACGACTATTTTTTAAACAGTTACTGTTTCAACATCTAGTTTCAAACGACTTTTTTCAGTCCCTATAAATGCAACATTTCGTTTTACATCCCACATTTGCACCTTTCACTTCACAATTCATTTCAAATACCAAACTCGAAGATATGGGTGGTGGTTATAATCCAAGTGGTGCAGCCAGACTGTCGAACCTCAGGAAATCGTCTCGTCGACGTTCTAACCTGCTCCGTCAAACCCTCCATCGGAAGCAGTCTATCCTACATCTACAACAGTCTACCATCCACCTACAATACTCTACCATCCACCTGTAGCAGTCTACCCTTCACCGGCACCAAGGCCTAGACGATCACTCCGTTTAAATCCTCATCTTGCAAATCTTCACCTGCTGTAGTCTACTATCCACCTGTTACTGTTCATTTGTATATTTAGGAGGACACTGTTTACCCTTATTAATTTTTTAATAGTTTTTTAAAGTGGATGCGAGTGGAGGAGAGAAAAAAATAATGATAAATGTATAAAAAGTATTATTTAATTGAAAAAGAAAAAGAAAACACTGTGATTTTTAATGTAATAGTAAGAATAGAGACGAGGGAACTGTAAACGAACCGAACAAACACGATCAAGGCCATGTTCGTGTTCGTCCGTTAAGGAAATTAACATGTTCGCGAATTGTTCACGAACGCATACGGAACATAAGTTTATGTTCGCGATCGTTCGTTAAGTAAATTCAATTGTTCACGAACGGTTCGTGAACACCCTTCTCGAACACAAATGATAGCAAACAAATAAAAACGAACGTAAAGGAACATTTAACTTGAAAATAAAATATAAAAACACTGTTATCCTTAAACATTGGATATAAGTTGTTAAATATAACCATCAAACGATAAATCAAAACAAAAGAAGTCTACTACAACCACCAAACAAAGAATCAAGTTTAACAAACTTAGACATAATTATTGAAAGTTTAGCTAACTTAGACATAATTATTCAAAAAATGTCTTTGTCTAATTTTAGCTAACTTAGAAAAAATAGGGTTTCAAGTTTTCAATATATTTAGATAAAAGGTTTATTATATATTATTTTTTTAATATACTCAAACGAACATGAACAAACATGAACGAACGTAACAGAACATATTACTGAACGTTCACGAACGCAGTCGAACGAACGAGACATGTGTTCTTGTTCGTTTGCTAAGCTAACCGAATTGTTCGTATTCGTTTGTTAAGCTAATCGAACGAACATAAACGAACTTCCCGCCGGACGGTTTACGAACTGTTCACTAAACGTTCGATTCATTTACAGCCTTAGGAGGAAAGGATGTGAATGCTCTTATCACTCTTTTTTCTGCAATTAATCAATATATAAATAATAATAAAACAAAAATATTTTAATTATTTATCTTCCAGATTTGGACAAAATGTGAGAAAGGTACACCATCACCATTTGGGCCAACACTTCAAGCCGGGCTTCAGTATGGGCCTGTACAGCTGTACTTATATCTTGTGCCCAATCATCCACTTTCAAGATTCAGTGAGCCCATATATCAAGAATGGGTATTTGTGAAATGTTTGAGCTACCACTTGTGTGGAAAGGCAGTGATTTATTAGAACGGACCCGCAAGCAAGAAGCTCGAAGGAACACAACTACAGAACGGAACAAAAACAGAAAGCGAAAAAATTACAGTAACTCAACATGATTCCAGTTTGACTCATTGAAACCCAAGTTCTTTGCCCGATGTCCGGTGGCGGAGTTTGACCAAAAGTTTCGAGGGGGCGGAAAGTCATGGGACCCGATTTATATATTGTATAAATATTTAGGCAAAATAATTGGGAGGACAATCCTATATAATTTTAGAATTTTCGGACAAAAAATAGGAAATTTTACACTTCTAACCGAAACATTGGGGGGGGGGTGCCAGAACTCAAAGATCAAAGCAAAAACGACTTTATACCCAAAGGCTTACAACGCGAACAGTTACAAAACTGATCAATCATCAAAAGATTGACTGATATACTTAGACGAACAAGATCATCACACGAAGATCTTTTACAGAAAGATGAAACCCTTACTCATGAATCGGACTTGTGTGAGAGGACAATAATGATTTTAAAGTAAAAGGATGATGATGAAGATTCTGGAATGCGCCCCTATATAACAGACAACATCAGCGATCCCTAAATGCAGCAACAGGCCCATAGCAGCCACCAAAAAGCCCAACTATCAGCTATCCAATATAAGCCCAGCGCAACCAATGCAATAAGCCCAAATCTCGTATAAAATAAAAAGCAGATTGTGAGAAGATAAAAAATAAAAAAAACAGAACATTTAAACTGAAAAAATAACAAATATAACTTGTTATTTTAACACCCCCCCTCAGTTTAAATGTTTAAACAAGTTTGTAATTCCTAAAGACTTACATATTTCATCATGACTTCTTGGTAATAAATATTTGGTAAACAAGTCAAGCTGGGATTCAGATTTAATTCCAACCGTTTTAATAACACTGGATGCTATTTTTTCTGGCAAGAAAAACAAATCAACCTCGAAATGTTTTGTTTTATCATGGAACACAAGATTCGCAGCTATAGAAATAGCTGCACTATTATCACATTTTAGAGTAATAGGAAGCTCTATCTTTACTTCCAACTCTTTTAAGATATTTACCAACCACAACACTTCACAAGAAGCACTGCACATAGACAGGTACTCTGCCTCAGCAGATGATCGTGAAACTACACTTTGTTTCTTGCTTTTCCAAGAAACTAATGAGTTTCCAAGGAAAACAAAAAAACCTGTGTCAGACCTCCTGCTATCAACGCACTTTGCCCAGTCAGAATCAACATATGCTGTTAACTGGAAAGAATCACTTCGTTTAAACATGATACCAGATCCAGGAGCACCTTCTAAATACCTCAGTAACCTAAAAGCTATCTAAGTATGAGACTCAGTTGGCTTATGCATATACTGAGACAAATAATGAACTGAGTACGCAATATCTGGTCGGGTATGAGATAGGTAAATAAGTTTACCGACCAGTTTTTGATATTCAGTAACACTAACACTCTTTAAATCTTCATTTTTACTTAAACATGTTAATACATAATTCTGCTCTATAGGGCAGCTGACAGGTTTAGAACCACTCATACCATACTCATTTAACAAATCCATACAATATTTCCTTTGTGAAAGACAAACCCCATCATCAGTTTTAATGACTTCAATACCAAGAAAATATTTCAAAAAAACAAGATCTTTGATCAAAAATTCCTTTTTTAATAGAGACTTTACTTTATCAATTTCAACAGAACTATTTCCAGTCAACACTATATCATCCACATAAACTAACAATACCACAAACACATATTTAACAGACTTAACAAACATAGAAGGATCACATTTTGATTGAACAAAACCAATCTTAACAAGAACATGTACGAGTTTCTCATTCCACATACGAGGAGCTTGTTTTAAACCATATAAAGACCTTTTTTGTTTAAACACCTTAGTTTTATCATCAACATTCAAACCATCAGGAAAATTTATATATACTTCCTCTCTAAGATTACTGATGTATTGCAAAATACATCTCTTATTCGTGTAAAGTTTGTATAGTTTTCCTTTATTTTTAGTTTTGTTTTATTTAGAATTTCGTTACTTTGATCAAGTCTTATGTTTCTAGGTCTTCGGTGCTAAAAATGTCAAAAAACGAAGTGTTATAGGCTGGGAAACGAGTGGAAAAGAAGTTAGAATAATTTCTGAAGTTTTGGGGAGTTGAAGCTGATCAAGAAACGAATTAGTCTGTGAAAAATGAGCAGTCAAGTCGCGCCACAGCTAATCCTTCTTACCGTCGTGGCCCGCCATCATATAAATATTAGTTTCTGACATTTTGTGCCGTCGCGACGCGACGGGTTAGTTTGACTACGAATCTTCGTTTGTTGACTAGGGGTTACATATAAAAGGTCATTAATCATTCAAGAAACCCTAATTACGAATCAAGGAACCCATAGGCGATTTTCAGAGCAGAATTCACGTATTTCGGAGCGTTTTGGCACACAAGAATCATCCGGTTGAGGCTTGGAGCATAGGAAAGAAGATCATTCGGGTCTTATCTCCCGGTTTTCATTATTTGATTGTTGATTACATGCTGTTTCACATGAATTTTGGTGGATGTCTTTCACATAATGAATTTGTGTCGATTATTCGTATCTTTGCGGGTTCGGGTGATCTTTGGGTAAATCGGCCGATAGACTTAGAAACAGTAATTAAAATACAATTAGAACTAAGTATTCTTCTTAACTTGTCGCTGAGAGGCTCGAGTTTGTTAGTAGGTCTCGGTACGATATATAGCTAAGATAGGTTTTGAAAGAAGTGGGTCTTAGTTCCCTAATCGCACCTGTGTCTACTAAACTGATGTGTACAAAATGCAACATATAAATTACATCAATTGTGGCATAAAACTAACCCTTTTTAGTACTAATGTTGGAAAAAGTGTGTTTTTGTCTTCCTTTTGTATTTTCAGGATTAAATGAGCTCAAATGAACAAAAGAAGCAAAAAGGCAGCTAATCTAACATAAATACAAGAAAAGGAATAAACGTGGCATGCCCGACCCCCTGACAACATCTTCCCAAGCAAAAACAAGAGAACAGAAGGCTGAACACGCCCCGTGCTCAATGAGCACGAGGGCGTGCCCAAGTGTCTGCAGAAAAGACAAAGCTGTAGAAGCTTCTATCACCCACCACGGGGGCGTGCCCAACGGACACGGGGCCGTGGTCAACTCTAAGATTCGCAGAATCTGAGGAAATCTTGATAGTACAGATACGCTTCTGCACACGGGGTCGTGCCCAGCAGACACGGGGGCGTGGTCAACTAATGCAGAAAAACTGCAATTAATGAAGAAAGAGAAGAGGGATGGACACGGGACCGTGCCCAATGGACACGGGGCCGTGCTCGAGCTTCTGTTCAGGCTATAAATAGGGGTGCTTGGCTCATTTGCAAACCATCCATTGGCACACCACCTCTCTCACACTTCACCCACCCACCACCACCACCATCACAATACCATCATCCACCACCATCATCCATCATCCATCATAGAGTGTGTGAGTAGTCTTGGGATCCAAGATTGATCGTAAGAGTTCTTGACAATCAAAGACCATGTTTGCCTAAGTCTCTTACATCACTTGGTGAAGACAAGCATTTAGTGTAATACTTTTTATTTTTAATCTTTTCGCACTTTTTATTTGGTTATGTATTAATGACTTTAATAACTAGTTTCTTATGTTGAAGGTGAATCTTCCTTATCATTTGTCCGTGGTGTCTTGGCATTATTTTACTGTCTATATAAAATAAAAGATTTTCACCATTCATATCTCAACGGTCTATATGGATATATGTTGGCTACCTGGTCGGGGGTTAAGGGAATGGTTTGTGTACAGATCCTGCAAGGACCTGGGTCAAATTTAGTAGGACCTCCTTCAATACCCGATAGTATTGGATGGCGGGGGTCCAAACTCTTTGATCCCCTCATATGTAAACTACTATTAAAACTTTAACCCGTCTACTTAGGACTGTAAAGACTCCTTAGCCGAGGGTAACGCCACCTTCAAAAGAGGTGCCTACCACATTATGCATTAATAACTTAATTAATTATCTTTCAATAATCCGACCCTTTAGGATTGTATGCTTGCTGACTCAAACTACTGGGTTGAGGGTAACGTCACCTTCAAAAGAGGGGCCTACTACAATAACTAAGATAATCTCTTAAAAAGTGCAAAAGTGCAGAAATAATCAAAGGTTACACTAAAGGCGAGTCGGATCCAAGTGATTCATCTTGTCTATCTGTTTTTATTTTTATTTTTTTATTTTCAGCATTTTAGTTTTTATTTTCTAGTTTAAAACCCTTTTTCCTAAATTTTTGATTTGATTAGACGTTGAGGATAAACCGGTATTAAAAGCTCTTGTGTCCTTGGACGACCTCAGTATTCTACCAACACTATACTACGCTCACGATGGGTGCACTTGCCCATATGTGTGTTTGGTGTTAGTAAATATCGTGTTTTATAAATTTAAAACATGACTAAAGTGGTTAAAAAGGGCTAAAAATATACATAAAAATATAGTACACCACACACGCATCAAGTTTTTGGCGCCGTTGCCGGGGACACAAGGATTTTAAGAAAGCTTAAAATCAATGACCTAATCAGTTTTTCTTATTTTTCTATTTTTTTAGGATTTTTCTTAATTTTTCAGCTTCTGCAGAACTCAGCACGGGTCGTGCCTGCTGAACACGCCCTGTGCCCAATCTTTGCTATTGGCAATCCTGTTTTAAGTCAGACAGTAGCTGAACATGGGGCCGTGCCCACTCAACATGCCCTGTGCCCAAGCATCAGTTACTGAAAATAGAACCGTAAGATCCCGACGGTTGGTAATTTCTGACACAAACATGAGTGATACTGATATTTTTTACTTTCGGCACTCTTATGGTACGTGGTGTCTAATATGTGGAGGCCCTCATAAAGATTTAGAATGTTATTTTCTAAATTATAAGCCCCATTATATAGACCCATTGTTTTCCTGTAGCCTTAAGAGAGGCGAAAGTAAAAATAATCCCTATCTCTCCCTCGAATGCTCTCAACCGGACCTTCTAGGAGAAATGCTTCTTGATGAACTATTTCAATTGGAAGATTTAATTCTTAATTGGTTAAAAGAACTTGAGTTAGACTTTCTATCTCAAGACGATACCCAAGAAGAATTGTTAGGATCGCATTCGAATAAAAACAACTTCGTTGTTCTAGATATTACCTCTAACTCTAGCGAAGACTCGAGCGATAGTCATCCCTGTGTCGATTGTGCCGTGAAGGACTCCCCATCGACTTCGTTTGATGCATACATAGACCCGAGCGATTCGGCATACACCTTCTTTAACGAGAGCCCGGGAAAGGGTTGGACTTGTCCACCTACATTTAGCATGGGAATCACCCTCACCGATAACCTCTTGCGTTCTCATCTTAATTTAGGGCAATTAAGGTATCTCAGGCACTTCGGTGTTGTTCCATCCAGTAAGGAACCACCCGATCTGGGTAAATTTTTTAAAAATAGACAAACTCTATAGACAGCCTCTAGACACGGGGCCGTGTCCAGGTCAGCATGCCCCCGTGTCCACCAAAAGATTCCCGTCTGATCTATGGTCAGAATACGGACAAAATGTGTCAGGATTTTGTCTGCACACGGGGCCGTGTCCAGCCGACATGGGGCCGTGTGCAGCGTGCTGTCGTTTTCTATAAATGCAGCAAGATTCCTGCACATTTGGACCACCCCATAGACAAAGATCTTTTGAGATCTTCACACATACCATCCTATGTATATTCTAAAGAAGGTTCTCAACAACCATCTTGTCTTTTCCACTTTTGTTCATTGCCTTCTCTTTCAATTTTCACTCAATACCTCCATTAGCGCTTGAAATCACCATGATTCCAAGCTTTATTGTAATGTTTGTAAGGTTATTATTCAAGGAATCTTGTTTAAAATAAAGCTATATAACTCTGTTTTAAATTATTTATGCTTAAAAGTACCTTATAAATTGGAAAAATAATTTATAACCCCAAGATTCCTTGCTCGAAAAACCTGCAGACAGCTGAACACGGGGTCGTGTTCATTGAACACGGGGTCGTGCTCGAGGTACTGTCCAAATAAAAAATGAAACCTTTTCGGTCTGTTTTCTCAGAATGGCGAGCAGAACTAGCGGAACATCTTCGTCGCAATCAAGGAACAACCGACAAGGGAGGAGGTCATCAACGGTAGAGAACTCTCTTGTAAACTATGTCTACGCTTTCAGAGAGGCTATTGATGAAATGACGGGGGGTGGAAGAAGCATTGGTCGACCATATCAATCACTTAACGGTGGGACTAGAAGGATGTCCTCGAGAGGTCAACCTTTTGCACCAAAGGTTGAACATTCTCGCATCTCCTCCTTTGGTACCAATCATCACCCAAAGGGCATGGAACGTGGTGCCTGAAGTCATCATACCTGCCGAGTGGTATACCATACACCCGAGGCCTCCTCGCGACGTACTACAAGGGGTCCCAGTTGGTACTACTCCCCATCCGCAAGATGTTGAGGAGAATGAAGCTGCCTTCTTCCTCCCTAGAGAAATAGAAGAATGGCTTTAAACAACATTTAGGGAACACCTCTCGGCTCAGAGTTCTACTAAATTGGAAAGCTATTTCCGAAATTTTAATGAAAGTAGAACTCCTTAGGATGATTTTATGTATCACTTGACCTACCTAATTTAGGACCTTTAACTTTTATTTTTCTTCTTTGTTTTTAATTTTCTAGGACTTTATGTAATGTGTTATTTTAATAAATGATGGTTTTAATTAAATTAGTGTTTGGATGATGTTGTAATGGTTAAGACACACCCAGGATGGTGAAGGATACCAAGGGAAACTTGCACCAGCACCCCATGCACAAAAACAGAACATCCCGAAAATTTTTCTTCGTTACAGCAAGTTCAGCACGGGCCGTGTCCACCCAACACGGCCCCGTGCTGCACAATCTGCAGGAAATCGTCCAGTTCAGGTAACTGGACACGGGGCGTGTTCACTGGACATGCCCCCGTGCCCAGGCTTCTGTTTCTTTTCACCAATTTCTGTGACTGGCGATCTGAACACGGGGTCGTGCCCGGACACCACGGGGCCGTGTCCAGACGCCCAGTAACTTAAAATTTTGCTTTTTCACACCTTTTTACACATTCAGTCAACCTAAAAACTTATTTTTGGGACACATTGAGGACAATGTGTAATTTAAGTGTGGGAGGATGCTAAACCTTGAATTTTTACAAGTCCTAATCACAAGCCTTACACAAAACTCTATTGGAACCACTAATCACCCCAAATTTTTTCAAAAATTTTTCATTTTTTTTACTTGTCTTGGTTTAAGTTGGGAATTACAAGTTTAAAAAAGGTTATGTTTTTACAAATTTACAACCGATAGCGTCATGATAAAAAGAACCAACATAAGAAAATTATGAAACGGCATGACAAATCTAGTTAAAATTTGATTATATATACTTGATCACCTAAAAAACCCATTCCCACAAAAGTGAGTTTTGAGCCTTTATTGAGCATGCAAATACATATCTTTAAACTAAATGCTCATTTTTCGTTTCTTGTGTGAATAGCCGCTTGGTTTCTTACAACTCTAGAACTTGCCACGACGATACATTCCCGGTCCTTACTAACTTAAATCCGAGTAAGTAAATGATGGAGGCATTAGGACTAACCCTTTTTATTTCTACCCCATTATTTTTCTTTTTTTTTACCACCTACCCAAAATCCCTCCAGTTAACCCCTTTGAGCCTAAACCTTTTCATTTCTTCACCCAAAACAAACACCCTTTTTACCCACCAAAAACCTTTTTCATTTTAAACCCTTTATTTTAGTAACAAGGCTCGGTTTTTCTTATGACTTCCTTATAAAAAAATGATAACGATGAAGCCAAAAGAAATAAACAAACAAGTTTATCAAAAACAAATTTGTTTGAAGAATTGCTTCCTTAAAATAAAAAGTTATGAAAAAATAAGAAGTCTTACGAAAACCGACGCTTTTTATGCCTTTCGCCCTTTTTCTACTAACCACTAACCCAACCACCTACCTTTAACCCAAGCCTAACCCTTCACCCCAAAAGTCCTCTTGATATTTACAAAGGTATATAGTTAAAAAGGGGGAGGATTGATTGCTTGGCAAGCTTATGGTAGGAGTAAATTCCATGCCGCTCTCGAGTGATTCACTAAAATACATCTTCGGCAGAGTGTTGAGTCATCCCCCGTGAGGTATGTGAACTTGTATATAAATGGAATTTTAAAAAGGCATGTTATGCCCTAATAAGTAATTTATCTTATATAATGTTTTTAAATAAATCATGACGAATAGGATTCTAAGTAAAATAAAAATAAAACCTAATAAAAATCTTGGAATCCCGACACTCTATGACAAGCCCAAAAACCTTCTCTTCTACCCATTACATTTGAGAGTGAAAAGCCACATTATAAAGAGTTTTGCATGAGGACAAGCAAAGATTCAAGTGTGGGGGTATTTGATGTGTACAAAATGCAACATATGAATTACATCAATTGTGGCATAAAACTAACCCTTTTTTAGTACTAATGTTGGAAAAAGTGTGTTTTTGTCTTCCTTTTGTATTTTCAGGATTAAATGAGCTCAAATGAACAAAAGAAGCAAAAAGGCAGCTAAATCTAACATAAATACAAGAAAAGGAATAAACGTGGCATGCCCGACCCCCCGACAGCATCTTCCCAAGCAAAAACAAGATAACAGAAGGCTGGACATGCCCCGTGCTCAATGAGCACGGGGGCGTGCCCAAGTGTCTGCAGAAAAGACAAAGCTGTAGAAGCTTCTATCACCCACCACGGGGGCGTGCCCAGCGGACACGGGGCCGTGGTCAACTCTAAGATTCACAGAATCTGAGGAAATCTTGATAGTACAGATACGCTTCTGCACACGGGGTCGTGCCCAGCGGACATGGGGGCGTGGTCAACTAATGCAGACAAACTGCAATTAATGAAGAAAGAGAAGAGGGATGGACACGGGGCCGTGGCCAATGGACACGGGGCGGTGCCCGAGCTTCTGTTCAGGCTATAAATAGGGGTGCTTGGCTCATTTGCAAACCATCCCTTGGCACACCACCTCTCTCACACTTCACCTACCCACCACCACCCTCACAACACCTTCATCCACCACCATCATCCATCATCCATCATCCATCATAGAGTGTGTGAGTAGTCTCGGGATCCAAGATTGATCGTAAGAGTTCTTGACAATCAAAGGCCATGTTTGCCTAAGTCTCTTACATCACTTGGTGAAGACAAGCATTTAGTGTAATACTTTTTATTTTTAATCTTTTCGCACTTTTTATTTGGTTATGTATTAATGATTTAATAAGTAGTTTCTTATGTTGAAGGTGAATCTTCCTTATCATTTGTCCGTGGTGTCTTGGCATTATTTTACTTTCTATATAAAATAAAAGATTTTCACCATTCATATCTCCACGGTCTATATGGAGATATGTTGGCTACCTGGTCGGGGGTTAAGGGAATGGTTTGGTAAGAGTCTTGCCTTGTTCAGTGTATAGATCCTGCAAGGACCTGGGTCAAATTTAGTAGGACCTCCTTCAATACCCAATGGTATTGGATGGCGGGGGTCCAAACTCTTTGATCCCCTCATAT
Source organism: Helianthus annuus (assembly GCF_002127325.2). Classification (NCBI taxonomy): domain Eukaryota; kingdom Viridiplantae; phylum Streptophyta; class Magnoliopsida; order Asterales; family Asteraceae; genus Helianthus; species Helianthus annuus. The sequence continues at coordinate 8,178,395 of NC_035439.2, forward strand.
GTAAACTACTATTAAAACTTTAACCCGGCTACTTAGGACTGTATCCCTGCTGACTCAGACTACTTAGCCGAGGGTAACGTCACCTTCAAAAGAGGGGCCTACCACATTACGCATTAATAACTTAATTAATTATCTTTCAATAATCCGACCCTTTAGTATTGTATCCTTGCTGACTCAAACTACTGGGTTGAGGGTAACGTCACCTTCAAAAGAGGGGCCTACTACAATAACTAAGATAATCTCTTAAAAAGTGCAAAAGTGCGGAAATAATCGAAGGTTACACTAAAGGCGAGTCGGATCCAAGTGATTCATCTTGTCTATCTGTTTTTATTTTTATTTGATTATTTTCAACATTTTAGTTTTTATTTTCAAGTTTAAAACCCTTTTTCCTAAATTTTTGATTTGATTAGACGTTGAGGATAAACCGGTATTAAAAGCTCTTGTGTGCTTGGACGACCTCGGTATCTTACCAACACTATACTACGCTCACGATGGGTGTACTTGCCCATATGTGTGTTTGGTGTTAGTAAATATCGTGTTTTATAAATTTAAAACTTGACTAAAGTGGTTAAAAAGGGCTAAAAATATACATAAAAATATAGTACACCACACACGCATCAAAACCAAGTTAAAATCTAGAGTTGCTTTAGACTTTCGTGCTGAGAGGTAGATTGTCATATTAGGGCACTTTTAGAGACGTTAGAGGACTGAGAGGAAGTCTAACAACCGGTGTTCGCAACAGCCTAGTAGGGTCTCCTAGGTTACTTCCTGAGACGGGTCGGGAGGTCTTAGCAGAGATACCTTAGGGTTTAGTACTTTACGATCCCGGTTTCATACCACAGTAGTACCGTTAGAAATCCATTCCTAGTTAAACTGGATTCAAGCCTAGGTAGTTGTTAATCTCTATTGAACTAAACCTTAGTTCTTGTTCGTGTCATAGTCTAGCTTTATTTTGAATTCAATTCTAGGATTTTAGTAAACCCCCCCCCCCTCAAAACACAAAAATAGTTAAATCAGTGTCAGTGTCAGTCTAAATAAATTCTTTAACGTAGTTAATTAGAGTCCTTGTGGGATCGACATCCGGACTTGCTTTTCTTTACTAGAGTCTACCGGTTCACTTGCCGGTGAGTAGTTTAGTCGAGTTAGAGAGTCTAGATTATTATTACTTGAGTCTAAATTTAGGGTTATTTTAGTTGATTTTATTTGAACTACTTGTAGCACATCTGTAACACCCCGAAACTATAAAACTTTATATTAGAATTATAAAGTATAAATAAACAAAGAAATTACTAACTAGAAATTACTTGAATTTCTCATGTAATTGGGAAAATCTGAATTGTTAGTTGCATGTGTGTCTTATGATGATCTAGGAACAACTATAGTGTCCAAGGACAAACCCTAGACAAACACAAGCTGAAATTATGTGAAATTTTAGTGGAAACTATGATCACCATTGTAGGTGATTAGTGAAGTTATGTGTAATTTGATAAACACTAGGAAATAGAGTGTTAATCTAGTATAATTTGACTATTTTGAAGTGATTTCAGGAATTTAGAAGTTAACCATCTTGTAAAATGGTTGATTGATATGAAACTAGGGCAAAGTGATAACCTAGAGATTTGATAATTAATCATGTAAAAATCTGCCCATAAAGTGTTTGTGAAAAAGCCTCAAAGAAGGCTTAAAGCTGAAATTTAAAGTTAGAACGCATAATTATGATGTTTCGGTATATTATGCGGATTGTAATTTTAAGAGAGTTCTAAATATGTCACAAATGAACTCTATAGGAAAGGACGCAGGAGCGCCAAGTGGACAAGCGAGTGGCGAACCACGTTTGAAGGGCCTACTTTGAAGGTATGTAACTTGACCCGTTACATTAAGTAGATTTTGATAATCATATAATGCGTAATTGATTTTTTTTTTTTAGAATAAGAGTTGCTTGAATTAAAGCGGTGATGTCGCTACATTGAATAATAAATCAAAGTTGGTTAGAACTCGTTGGTAGTCGTCACAAAGGAGGATTCCTTAGACGAGCCAAACGGGTCGAATAATCAAATAAGGCATGGATATTGCTTCGTAATATGATTGATTGGTCTATTGTTGACAATTGAATATTGACATATTAAAACACGAGAATTTAATATGTTGGTTGTTAGAATAAAAGATTCGAGAAATTGGTATGGACAACACAAACAAAACAGTCAAAAATTTACATGTGCAGAGGCTACCGTAAGTTACGGTACCACCGTAACTTACGATAGAGGTCAGAAGGCTACGGTGATTTACCCCTGTGTTACGGTGGAACCATAGTTTTCCAGAAGCCACCGTAACTTACGGTGACTACCGTAAGTTACGGTGGAGCCCTAAATTGAATGTTGAACTTTGTATATTTTCTGAAATCAAATCCGTTTTTAAACGTAGCATTGATTACGTAATATTCCTAAGAATTTCTAACATTAAGATTTGTTAAAATCTTTAGTTTTCAGGTTTGGCAAGAATATGGATGATGATCAAGCATGTTTGAAGAACCGAACACAATCTCTTTTGAAGCTTCCGCAATGTTTTAAATCCTAATTAGACTTGGTTTATGGGTTGTAAACAATTGTTAAATAACTTTAGAAATGTTTTACTTGGTCGTTAGTTGACTAAGGTTATGCTATATATGAACTTCTTGCTGGAAACTTTATGTTAATTATGAAACTTCTATTTACAAAGGTATATTCTATTATTAAATCAAGTAAAATTTGAAGGGTGTTACAAGTTGGTAATCAGAGCTTAAGGTTGTCAACAAAGTGTTCGGTTCAAGCTTGATCAATCGTCCGGTAAGAATTAACTTATATGCTAATAAATTAGGCCTTATGTAAGAAATGAGAAATGAATTGAGATGCATGGGAAGAGTGTGTTAACACACTCAAACCCGGAAAGTGCATCAAATGTAAACGGTTAAAGCAAGTTAGGAACTTGGCTAAACCGAAACAAATGAAGCAATGTTATAAATGAAATGTTTAACGTATAGATGTAAACATTTCAGTTTCAAGATGTCTGATGGGAATGATGATAATCCGGTGCAAACAAGCACCGAACAAATGAAAGAGATAATTGCCGAAGAGGTAGGAAAGGCAATTAAAGGAAATCTATCCGGGTTTATAGACAAGATTCAAAGCACGGTGTTGTCGCTTGTTGAAGAGCGAGTTAAAAGGTTGGAGGATACTGTCAACCTTATGAAAGACAAAACTGGAGAACGTAAAGGATGCTCATATAAGGAATTCATGGCGTGTAAACCGCCAATCTATAACGAGGAAGTCGACCCGATAATTTGTCAAAGATGGTTGAGTGACGTCGAAGGAGTGTTTGAACGAACCCACTGTGACGTAGGTGACTTTGTTGCTTACGAAACCGGCCAATTGAGAAATCAAGCCAAGGATTGGTGGGACAATAAAAAGAAGGAGATCGGAGCTGAAGCGGCAAGGGTTATGACTTGGGATGAGTTTAAGGTTCCGTTCCTTAAACACCATAGCCCCAAGGCAGTTATCAACAAGATCAAAGAGGAATTTATTCAGTTAAGACAAAGAGGGGAATCAATTGATAAGATCACGAGCATCTTCATGGATAAGCTAAGGTTTTGTGATGAGTTAGTCACCACTGAAGAACAGAAGATATACTATTATTACAACATGTTAAGTGCTGAATATAGGGAGTTTATGACTCCTTCAAAATACGAGACCCTTACCGAAATCATAAACGTTGCTCGGGAACGGGAAATCGAGTTGAAGAAACAAGTTGAAAGAGGTGAGCGAAGGGCACAAGATGTGAATCCAAGCCCTACAAAGAAAGCCCGAACTGGAGAATCGGGAAAGAAGGTTGATGCTAAAGGCGGGTCGCTAAGTTGCAAAGTTTGTGGAAAGGGGCACAAAGGTGAGTGCCGCTTCAAAGACAAGCCGTGTCCGGTATGTGGGAAGACGGGGCACACTGCATCGTTATGTCCCGGAAAAGTTTCCGTTTGTTACAAGTGTTATCAACCCGGTCACAAGAAATCTGAATGCCCCGAGTTGGTGGGAAAGAGAGACACAAAAGAGTCTCCAACAGAAGCTCCCAAGGCAAAGGCTAGGTCCTTCCAACTTACCGCGGCTGAAGCGAAGACAGAACCCGATGTGGTTTCAGGTATATTCACAATTAACTCAATTCCAGCATGTGTATTGTTTGATACGGGTGCGAATAAATCCTTCATTTCGCATGGATTTATTCGACATCCTTCATTTGTATTGACGAAATTACCTATGCCCTTAGAAGTTGAAATAGGGGACAACAAAAGTTTTATAGTTTGTGATGTTTGTCGAGGCTGCAAATTAAGCATCGACGAAGAGGAATACTTGATAGACCTAATCCCGATGTCAATGGGGGAATTTCAAGTAGTCGTTGGGATGGATTGGCTAGCCCAGCACCATGCAAAAGTCGTGTGTTTTCGTAAGGAGATAAAACTAACATCTCCTAGCGGAAAACACGTTACAATCTATGGCGAAAAGGGAGGCAACCCTACAATTTGCTCGATGATAAAGGCTCACAAGCTCATCAGACATGGGTGTAAAGCATTTATGATATACACGAACGAGCCCGAGAAAGAATTACCAAGAATTGGAGACGTGCCCGTAGTGCGTGACTTTGAAGACGTATTTCCGGATGATCTACCGGGAATGCCGCCCGAGCGGGAGGTGGAGTTCGGAATCGAATTGATTCCAGGCGCGAAACCCGTAGCTAAAGCACCATACCGACTCGCGCCGTCGGAATTACAAGAGTTGATGTCACAGATTCAAGACTTGCTTGACAAAGGATTCATAAGGCCGAGTGTGTCTCCTTGGGGCGCACCGGTATTGTTCATGAAAAAGAAATACGGAAGCATGCGTATGTGTATCGATTACCGGGAGTTAAACAAACTCACGGTAAAGAACCGATACCCGCTTCCGAGAATAGATGATCTATTCGGCCAGTTACAGGGTGCGAATTGGTTTTCAAAGATTGACCTTAGATCGGGGTATCACCAATTAAAAGTCAAGGAAGAAGATATGCCGAAGACGGCTTTTCGTACACGATACGGACATTAAGAGTTTCTCGTAATGTCATTTGGGCTGACAAATGCACCCGCGGCTTTCATGGATCTCATGAACCGTGTTTGCAAGCCAATGCTAGACAAATCGGTCATCGTATTCATAGATGATATTTTGGTATATTCGAAAAGTGAAGCCGAGCATGCACACCATTTGCAAGAAGTGTTAGAGACACTTAGACGAGAAAGGTTGTATGCGAAATTTTCTAAGTGTGCCTTTTGGTTACGAGAGGTGCAATTCCTCGGCCACATCATAAGTGCCGATGGGATATTGGTGGATCCGTCAAAGATCGAGGCCATGTCAAAATGGAATCCTCCGAAGAACCCTTCGGAAATTAGAAGCTTTTTGGGGCTCGCGGGATACTATAGGAGATTCATTCAAGATTTCTCCAAGATTGCGTCACCACTAACAAAGCTAACCCGGAAGGAAGAAAAGTTCATTTGGGGTGTCGATCAAGAAAGAGCGTTTCAAACGCTGAAAGAGAAGTTAACACAAGCTCCGGTACTGACATTGCCGGACGGGGTTGAAGATTTGGTAGTTTATTCTGATGCTTCACTATCGGGGCTCGGATGTGTTTTGATGCAGCGGGGCAAAGTTATAGCTTACGCCTCGAGGCAATTGAAGATACATGAGAAGAAATATCCCACGCACGATCTCGAGCTGGCTGCGGTGGTATTTGCCTTGAAAATATGGAGGCACTACTTATATGGGTAAAGTGCACCATATTCACCGACCACAAGAGCCTGAAATACTTCTTCGATCAGAAGGAGTTAAATATGCGACAAAGGCGATGGCTAGAAACGGTGAAGGATTTTGACTGTGAAATACACTACCACCCCGGAAGGGAAAATGTGGTAGCGGATGCTCTGAGCAGAAAAGCGGATTACGTCCCAATACGGGTAAGGTCGATGCAACTTGTGGTGACCTCGGGTATACTTGAACGTATTCGAGAGGCACAATTAGAAGCAGTAAAAGAGGAGAATTGGAAGAAGGAAAGAACAATCGGGCAGTTGAAAGATTTGACGGATGGGAATAACGGGTTGAAGACTCGATTCGGGAGAATATGGGTTCCAAATACTTGTGGGGTGAAGGCGCTTTTACTAGAGGAAGCTCACAAATCCCGATATTCAATTCATCCGGGAGCGACCAAAATGTACAATGATTTAAAGCAAAACTATTGGTGGCCCGGGATGAAAAGAGATGTGGTGAAGAATGTAGAGAAATGCTTGACATGTTTACAAGTCAAGGCGGAGCACCAAAAACCATACGGTAAACTTCAACCGTTGGAAATCCCGGTTTGGAAATGGGAACAAATCACCGTGGATTTGTTGACCAAATTGCCCAAAACTAACCGCGGGTTTGATGCTATATGGTTAGTTGTAGATAGATTGACGAAAAGCGCTCACTTCATTCCAATTCGTGAGAACTATACATACGAGAAGATGTCGGAAGTGTACACCAATGAAATCATAGCACGGCATGGGGTACCGATATCCATTGTGTCAGACAGAGATACTCGGTTTACATCGAAATTTTGGCGTGAATTCCAAGAACAAATGGGAACTAAATTGTTCATTAGCACTGCTTACCATCCACAGACAGATGGGCAGAGTGAAAGAACAATACAAACGTTGGGAGATATGCTGCGGGCTTGCATTATTGACTTCGGAGGTAGTTGGGATGTCCATCTACCATTGGTCGAATTTGCATATAACAATAGTTATCATGCGAGCATTAAGATGGCCCCGTATGAACTGTTATATGGCAGAAAATGTCGAACTCCGGTATGTTGGGGAGAAGTGGGTCCACGAGGGCTAGCACCTACTGATATAATCCGAACTACGAATGAGAAAATCGACATAGTTCGGGCACACTTGAAAGCGGCTCAAGACAGGCAAAAGGCGTATGCGGATAAAAGGAATAGGCCAATTGAATTTCAGGTTGGCGACATGGTTATGCTAAAAGTTTCCCCATGGAAGGGCATTATTAGATTCAGAAAAAGGGGGAAACTAAGCCCGAGATTTATTGGGCCATTCAGAATCACTGAACGGGTTGGTAAAGTAGCTTATCGTCTTGAATTACCCGAAGAGTTGAGTGGGATTCATAGCACATTCCACGTGTCACATCTCTGAAAATGTTTGGCCGACGAAACTGCTCATATCCACTACGATGATATCGAGGTGGATAACAGCCTCAACTATGCAGTAAAACCAATTGCGATTTTAGATCGTAAAGATAAAAGTTTGAGGAACAAGGTGATAAATCAAGTCAAGGTCAAATAGGAGCACAGGAAAGGTTCGGACACTACGTGGGAGTCCGAAGAGGAGATGCGACGTCTCCACCCTACACTATTTGGTACGTACTTCGGTTTCGGGGACGAAACCCTTTTAAGGGGGGTGGACATGTAACACCCCGAAACTATAAAACTTTATATTAGAATTATAAAGTATAAATAAACAAAGAAATTACTAACTAGAAATTTTAACCTAGTTAGTTACAAGTCTAGAAATAACTTAAAGGAGGGTTAAAATGCAACTAAACTTAATGTTAACCTAAGTGAGGGGCTTAAGTTGAACAAATTGAAACTTAAGCTTAATTAAGTTAGTAAAACAAACCAAACACCCTCAAAAGGAGGTGTCTGGTCGAACAAGCACGCCAGGGGCGATCCCCACTCTCTCAAAACCCTAGCTTCACAAATTTGATCAATTGAAGGTTAATCCTTGTCCCAAATCGAAATCTGAACAGAGATTCGTGATCCTCATCACAAGGGGGTTACAAGGTATGTGAAATTTCATGAAATCTCTCAATTTGAATTTCTCATGTAATTGGGAAAATCTGAATTGTTAGTTGCATGTGTGTCTTATGATGATCTAGGAACAACTATAGTGTCTAAGGACAAACCCTAGACAAACACAAGCTGAAATTATGTGAAATTTTAGTGGAAACTATGATCACCATTGTAGGTGATTAGTGAAGCTATGTGTAATTTGATAAACACTAGGAAATAGAGTGTTAATCTAGTATAATTTGACTATTTTGAAGTGATTTCAGGAATTTAGAAGTTAACCGTCTTGTAAAATGGTTGATTGATATGAAACTAGGGCAAAGTGATAACCTAGAGATTTGATAATTAATCATGTAAAAATCTGCCCATAAAGTGTTTGTGAAAAAGCCTCAAAGAAGGCTTAAAGCTGAAATTTAAAGTTAGAATGCATAATTATGATGTTTCGGTATATTATGCGGATTGTGATTTTAAGAGAGTTCTAAATATGTCACAAATGAACTCTATAGGAAAGGACGCAGGAGCGCCAAGTGGACAAGCGAGTGGCGAACCACGTTTGAAGGGCCTACTTTGAAGGTATGTAACTTGACCCGTTACATTAAGTAGATTTTGATAATCATATAATGCGTAATTGAATTTTTTTTAGAATAAGAGTTGCTTGAATTAAAGCGGTGATGTCGCTACATTGAATAATAAATCAAAGTTGGTTAGAACTCGTTTGTAGTCGTCACAAAGGAGGATTCCTTAGACGAGCCAAATGGGTCGAATAATCAAATAAGGCATGGATATTGCTTCGTAATATGATTGATTGGTCTATTGTTGACAATTGAATATTGACATATTAAAACACGAGAATTTAATATGTTGGTTGTTAGAATAAAAGATTCGAGAAATTGGTATGGACAACACAAACAAAACAGTCAAAAATTTACATGTGCAGAGGCTACCGTAAGTTACGGTACCACCGTAACTTACGGTAGAGGTCAGAAGGCTACGGTGATTTACCGCTGTGTTACGGTGGAACCATAGTTTTCCAGAAGCCACCGTAACTTACGGTGACTACCGTAAGTTACGGTGGAGCCCTAAATTGAATGTTGAACTTTGTATATTTTCTGAAATCAAATCCGTTTTTAAACGTAGCATTGATTACGTAATTTTCCTAAGAATTTCTAACATTAAGATTTGTTAAAATCTTTAGTTTTCAGGTTTGGCAAGAATATGGATGATGATCAAGCATGTTTGAAGAACCGAACACAATCTCTTTTGAAGCTTCCGCAATGTTTTAAATCCTAATTAGACTTGGTTTATGGGTTGTAAACAATTGTTAAATAACTTTAGAAATGTTTTACTTGGTCGTTAGTCGACTAAGGTTATGCCATATATGAACTTCTTGCTGGAAACTTTATGTTAATTATGAAACTTCTATTTACAAAGGTATATTCTATTATTAAATGAAGTAAAATTTGAAGGGTGTTACAACATCAAGTTTTTGGCGCCGTTGTCGGGGATTCTTAGCAATTGCGTTAATTACTTTGTTTGGATTTCATCTGATATCTATACGTGTTTTTTGTGTGTTTTTGAGTCGCTGGAGTCCAAGTAATTTTATTGTCTTTTTATTTTTAGAGTCTTTTGTTAGAGTCTTCTTACTTGTTTGTTCTCGTTTTTGCAGTTAATACCCCACACACGTTCTCAGGGACCAGTGAAGCCGCCGATCGACAAGTCTTCCTTCTCGACATCTAGTTCACAGGTTAGAAAATCCTCAACTTCATCTCCAGCTCCTTCTGACTCTACTCTACTCTACAATCTAAACCACCGAACTTTGACTTCACCCCGAAGTCGTCACCGCACAACACCCCACCACCCTCCCGTCCCGTACACCTAGTCCACCACCAGTTTTCCAAATGGCCGAAAACCAAACTGTCCACCAACGTTCCACTGCGGGTTTTACCGCAAACTCACCCATTACCATACCCGAAATCACAAACGACATGTCCTGGCAAATTCCCTCATACATCATGACCGCCATCAATAACTCCTGTCAGTTTCACGGTCGTGATGATGAGGATGCGCCTGCCCATATCAACTGTCTCACCCGCCTGTGCAGCACCTTCGGTATCGAAGGTGTTAATCTTGATGCCCGCTATCTCCAAGTCTTCCCATTTTCGCTTGCTGGCCGCACAGCCACATGGCTTGATTCGCAGCCGGCAGGTACCTTTACTAATTGGGCTGGACTTAAGGATGCCTTCCTAGCTAAGTATTTCCCACCTGCGAAGGCCTCTTGCCTTCGAGACCAGATCCAATCCTTCAGAATGGAGCCTGATGAACCATATCACTTAGCTTGGGAGAGGTTTCAAACTTTACTCTCGCGTTTTTCCCAACATGGGCTGTCTGATTGGACTTTAGTAGAAAAATTTTACAATGGTCTCACCCCTGAGTGTAAGACCCAATTCGACACATCTACAGGAGGGCATCTTATGGGCAAGAAATCTGCGGCCGACTGCAATGATCTCTTTGAGAGCTTCGCTCATGCTGATATAGATCATAGTGCTACCAGCAGGAATTCCATTCCTATGACTACTTCCTCATCCTCCCGAGGAGTAAACCAAGTCGTCTCGGACTCAAAGGTAGCATCTCAACTCGACTATATCACCAAAGAGTTGTTAGAAATTAAGAAAAAGGTCGATAGGTGCGAAGTTTGTAGGGGTGGTCATGATACCGTAGATTGTCCAACACTTACCCAAGAACATGTAGAGTACATAGCAGGTCAAAATAGGGGTCTAACTTATCCGTTTAATAATAGTAACTCTAATTGGCGTGCTAATAATTATCGCTCTTCCGGTAATCCCCCCGGGTCCCATCAGGTCAATATCAAAGCAGGGGGCCAGGTTTCTATTCTAGTGGGGGCGGGTCAAACAGGTCAATTTGCTAGTTCAGGTTCAGGGGGCAGTTCAGAAGTGAGGGGTCAAACCAAGAGGGTCAGCCTAGGAATGAGGGTTCAAATAGCAGTTTGTCTAGGATAGAGGACCTTCTTACCCAGCTAGTGGTTAAGGACCAGGCCACCCAACGTACTTTAGAAGAACATGCTACATTCCTCAAGAATAATCATTTGAATTTCCTAGATCTTCAAAGACAAGTCGGGGATATTGCACGCCAATTGCAAGAACGACCTCAAGGTCAATTTTCGAGAAACACAAAGCCCAACCCATCTGGTACTTTGAAGGCAATTTCGACCCGTAGTGGTAGAACCTTAAGAGAGGTAGTGAGACCCGAGAGTGTTGAGGTAGAAGATGAGGAGCCCGTAGATGAAGAGATTGAGATGGAGGCTCCCGGCAAAGTGCAACCTAGGTTAATCCCAGCAAGTACCGCACACACCGGGGGGCCTCAAGGTGAGAGTAGTATAGAGAAACGACCCACCCAAATCATTCCATCACCCACTGTTGATCTTTCCCGTGCTCCATACCCATCTCGTCTTAAAAACTAAACTTATTCTAAAGAGTACGGGGAAATTTTTAGAGATTTTTAAGCAACTTAGGATCAACCTTCCATTCATAAAGGCCCTTCAATCTATGCCTAAATATGAAAAATTCTTAAAGGACCTTCTAAAACGTAAGGATAGGTTAGGAGAGGTCTCTAACATCCCCCTTAGTGGAGGGTGTTTCGCTATAGTCTTGAACAAGGTCCCGGAAAAATTGACGGATCCGGGCCTTTTCACCATTCCATGATTGTTCGGGAGTGATACCGAGTGTAGGGCCCTAGCCGATTTAGGAGCGAGTATAAACCTTATGCCATATTCCATGTATGAGAGGTTAGGTCTAGGAGAGTTATCCCCTACACGTATGTCTTTGTCCTTAGCCGATAGATCAGTGAAGTATCCACGTGGCATAATCGAAAACCTTTTAGTTAAAGTGGATAAATTCGTCTTTCCCGTAGACTTTGTCGTTCTTGATATGGAAGCCGATGAGAAGGTTCCTATCATTCTAGGACGCCCATTCTTGTGTACCGCCAAGGCTATCATCGTTGTCTTCGACGGTAAAATCACACTCCAAGTCGGTGAGGAGAGAGTCACTTTCGAGATAGCACGCTCCATGGAACACCCTAGCTGTTCCGATGATCTTAGTAGTCCTTGTCATTCGGTCTATTTCATAGAGTCCTTCCTATCATGTGTCGACCATTGTTTTGACTATATTAGTGGAGCCGATTTCGTCGAGGGTGAGTTAGATGAGGTAGATGAGAAAGTAGAGGAAGTTGTGAGTGAGAGTGAGGAAGGAGAAGAGACTGAGTGGGTCCCCGAAGTGTTAGAGTTGAGTGAAGTGAAAAGTGAGAGTGAGAGTACACCCATAGAGAAACCCGCCCCATTAGAGCTTAAGGTTCTCCCATCCCACTTAGAGTATGCTTTCCTTGGTGAGGGATCCGATTTTCCCGTCATTATTTCGTCAAAGTTAGAGGAGGGGGAAAAGGGTAGGTTGTTAGAGGTGTTGAGAGAGAATAGGGAAGCCATTGCATGGTGACTTTCGGATATCAAGGGCATAAGCCCCGCCTATTGTACCCACTGGATACTCTTGGAAGATGATTATAAGCCGGTTGTGCAACCTCAACGGCGCCTAAATCCGAACATGCAAGAGGTTGTTAAGAAGGAAGTACTTAAGTTGTTAGATGCTGGGGTGATATACCCTATTTCTGACTCACCGTGGGTTAGTCCGACCCAAGTTGTCCCAAAGAAGGGTGGGATGACGGTGATCATGAACGAAAAGAACGAATTAATCCCTTCTCGTACCGTTACCGGTTGGCGTGTGTGCATCGACTACCACAAGTTGAGTGACGCCACCCGGAAAGACCATTTCCCCTTGCCATTCATTGACCAAATGTTGGAGCGTTTAGCGGGTCAACAATTCTATTGTTTTCTCGATGGATTTTCGGGTTATTTTCAGATCATAATCGCCCCGGAGGATCAAGATAAAATGACATTCACATGCCCTTACAGCACTTATGCGTATCGCCGCATGCCTTTCGGGTTATGCAACGCTCCGGCTACATTCCAAAGATGCATGGTTGCTATATTCCAAGACATGCTTGAGACTTCTATGGAGGTCTTCATGGATGACTTCTCGGTTTATGGTACCACTTTCGATCAATGTCTTCTAAATCTTGATAGGATGCTTAAGAGATGTGTAGAGACAAACCTTATGCTAAATTGGGAGAAATGTCACTTTATTGTGACAGAGGGGATAGTTTTAGGTCACAAGGTGTCTAGAGAGGGGATAGAGGTGGATAGGGCCAAGATAGATACCATAAGTAGATTGCCTCCACCCATTAGTGTCAAGCCCGTTTGTAGTTTCCTAGGGCATGCAGGCTTTTATAGGCGTTTTATTAAGGATTTTTCTAAAATTACGCGCCCCATGACCCGTCTTTTAGAGAAGCATGTACCTTTCGTCTTTGACGAAGAGTGCATCAAGGCCTTCGACTTTTTGAAGGAGAAACTCATTAGTGCCCCTATCCTTGTTTCGCCTAATTGGAGCTTACCCTTTGAGCTCATGTGCGATGCAAGTGATTATGCCGTAGGTGCGGTTTTAGGTCAAAGAATCGAGAAACATTTCCATCCAATCTACTACGCGAGCAAAACTTTAAATGATGCTCAAGAGAACTATACCACCACGAAAAAAGAGCTCTTAGCCGTAGTATTCGCGTTTGATAAGTTTCGCTCATATCTTGTGCTGTCCAAAACCAACGTTTTCACCGACCACGCCGCTTTGCGCTTTCTTTTCCAAAAGAAGGACGCAAAGCCACGCCTCATTAGATGGATTCTTTTGCTATCCGAGTTCGACATTGAAATTAAGGATAAAAAGGGAGCGGAAAACGTAGCCGCCGATCATTTGTCACGTTTAGAGGATCCTAAGAGAGAGGAGGTTCGTGAGGATTCAATAGGAGACACTTTTCCTCATGAAACCATAGATTTTGTTAGTGCCGAGGTAGAGGGTTTGCCATGGTTTTCGGATTTGGCAAATTATTTAGCAACTGGCGATGTTGTGAAGGGTATGTCCTACCAATAAAAGAAAAAGCTTCTTAGGGATGCTAGGAAGTACATTTGGAATGACCCGTACCTTTTTAGGATAGGTGGTGATCGAGTGCTTAGGAGGTGTGTTTTGAAAGAGGATGGGATGGACATCCTTAGACATGTACATGAGGGTTTAACGGGAGGCCATCACAGGCCAAATGTAACCGCACAAAAGGTTTTTGATAGTGGCTTCTATTGGCCGACGATAGTTAGAGATGCCATAGAGTTCGTTAGGAGATGTGACCGTTGCCAACGTACCGGCAACATCTCTTCCAAGGATGAGATGCCCCAAAATCCCATCCAAGTTCTTGAAGTCTTTGACGTTTGGGGTATTGATTTCATGGGACCTTTCCCCTCTTCGAGTGGGAATAGGTACATCCTCGTGGCCATTGACTATGTCTCAAAGTGGGTGGAAGCTCAAGCTTTGCCTACTAATGATGCCTGAGTGGTGGTGAGGTTTTTAAAGAAGTTATTCACACATTTTGGAGTTCCTAAAGCCATTATAAGTGACCGTGGTACACATTTTTGCAATTCCGTCATGGAAAAGGCACTTGCACGCTACGGTGTCACTCCCCGTTTTTCTACCGCATACCAACTGCAAACTAGTGGCCAAGTAGAGAATGCAAACCGAGGGGTGAAGAGAATTCTAGAAAAAACGGTAGGAAAAAGTAGAAAAGATTGGGCGGAAAAGCTCGACGATGCATTATGGGCATTCCGCACCGCTTACAAAACACCTTTAGGAACCACGCCCTTCATGATTGTGTATGGCAAAGCATGCCATCTTCTGGTAGAGTTAGAACATAGAGCATTGTGGGAATTGAAAACCGTTACCTTACCGAAGCCGCAAGGAGGAGATTCTTTCAAATCTATGAATTAGAGGCTCTAAGGGATGCCGCCTATGAACGATCTTGGAGTATCATAGAAAAGACTAAGGCGTTGCATGATAGGAGGTTGCGAAGGTTGATGGAGTTTAAGGTAGGTGATAAAGTTCTTTTGTTCAATTCAAGATTGAAATTGATAGCGGGGAAGTTGAAATCGAGATGGACCGGACCGTATGTGGTAAAGGAGGTGTTTCCATACGGTACCATCGAGTTGTATGACGAAGTTGATAAAGGTGTGTGGAAGGTAAATGGTCATCGATTGAAACACTACTCGGGAGGTCCCATTGATACTACCGAGGAGGAAGAATTTCCTCTAGAGGACCCACCCACCTTCACCGAATAATGAGTTGAGAGAAGCTTCGTTTGTAGAGTATGCACCGTTTGTAATTTCGTTAATTTTTCATAACTTTTCGTAGTTTTTCGTGTCTTTGTTTTGTGTGTTTGAGTATTTTGCAGGAATCACAACCATCGAGGAGCTGAAATTGCGAAGAAAACGACATTCCAGGTAAGTCCCAACACTTAGAAAAATTTGGGATGGTTTTGGGAAGGATGGGTAACACTTAGAATTTTTTCTAAGGCATGGAACTCAAAATTTCACGAAACCTACTGTCAAAAATGGCCCCTCACGTGCCACCACACTGAAACTGACCTCCTAGTCGCGCTACGCGACCCCTTAGTCCACAAAACCAGTTTGAACTCCCCGTCGCGTCGCGCGACCATAACGTCATTCATCCGTCGCGCTACGCGACCCCTCACCTTGACCCCCCTCTTTTGACCCAACCCGTGGCGTCACGCCATGGCTCCCATACCCCGTCGTAGCGGTACGCGACTCCAACCCAGATCGATTAAAACTCTTCTTTTCATATGTCTTCCCCAAAACCACTTCTAAACCTAATCCCTTAACCCCCCACCGCCGAATACACCTCCTTCCACCATATCTCAGCCGTTAGGCAGCCATCTTTCACCATTTAAACACCTACTTGACCGGATTTACATGAGGCATGAAACCCACCAACACAAATTAACTATTGGCCGCTGATTTGCTCTGATTCGGGACCCTCAAATTCATGAAATTTGTTCTTTTTCTTGCAAATTTTCATCGACTCAGGTATGTTTTCTACATTTTTTCTCTTATATACGTTGATTAGAGTCTTTATATAGGTTAGCTTGTTTAGGTTTTGTGATCTTTTATGTCTGGTCAGTCGAGTCATGTGTTTCGCGTCAGTCGAATCGCTTTTGTCAATTAGTTTTGAGTCTTTGTGTGGTTTAGGTAGGTTGTCTTCATAGTTTTGTTTGTCTGGTTCATTATATGTCACTTTGTCTAGTCATTTGCGAGTCAGTTTAATGGTCCTGTTTATCAAGTCAGTTATCTTAGTCGGGTGTCAAGTTGGATTGCTTAGTATAGGATTAATGGGTGCGGTGGATGGTTTGGGAGGAACGGAATATTGATTTCGAACTTGTTGCGGTCACATTGTTATTTAGCATATAACAAGTTTCGGGTATTGGGTTATGTTTAGGCTGTTTTAGTGTCATATATGGGTGCGGATGCTCGTCGGTTTGGATATTGAATGAGATTTGGTTGTTGATTGATTGGTATGTTAGCATTGGCACATAAAGTTCAATTCTTGCACATTGAATCGAAATTTTTTGCAAAGAAAAACCCTCCTTTAACTCGGCGGACTTTTTCAAACGCTAGAAATTTTTTTGTTTTAAAACTAATAAACGGCTGAATTTGTGCAAGGTTGGACTTCAATGTCTTGGTTATGCACTAGAATTTAATTGCGGACAATTAAAGTGCCGATAGGGGGTAGTGTACATTGAGTCCAAGTTAGAGTCTTTTTAGTCATTTTTAGTCTAGTTCGAGTCTAGTATTGTCGGTTTTGGGTTTACTTGCACGTACAAGTTGATTAGGCTCGCCCGTACTCAATCTCCATTCGTGCGAGTTTAATTATTACTTAGCAATTGTAAAAGGTAACCCATTTTGTTTTAATTCAACTTTATTTTCAGAATTAAGCCGCGAATGAAATGCTATACGGCTATTCTAATTTTTAGAAAAAAATTATAAAAATCCAAAAAAAATATAAAAATTTCAAAAAATTCAAAAAAAATTAAAAAATTAAAAATACAAAAAATAGTTTGTGATTACTAATTATCTGCTTGTTTTGTCTTGTTAAATATCTGTTTTGCAGACATGGCAGCTACAGGTAGCAGTAGAGGAGGTACTGGTAGGACCCGGAAAAGGGGTGCGGATCAGATAGCACAGGATCCGATAGCATAGGAGACTCCGATTTTACAAATAGGTGCTACGGATCCGAGATGAGAAAAATTAAGTATCAGAGGTCTCGTGAATGGATTCCAACAAGTAAAGTTAATAGACTTGACCACCCGATACTACAGTTTGAGCTAAGTACACATGAGTGGGAGAAATACGATAAGTTGAAGGATACAGAACTGATGTAGCACAGGGGTATTGATGGGGTCTGGTTGGATGAAATAGGCTCAAGGCAGGAGGTGTCGGACCTCTAGGGTCCAAAGTTGACTGAGGTGCTAGATTGTGGTTTAGAGCAGTATGAGGAGCTAGTTTTGGAATTTCACAGCACATGGAAACACAAAGAAGGGAAGTTTGATGATGACAAAGCTTTGTCTTTCAGTCTAGGGAGGCAAGTGTTCGAGATGAATATGGCGAGGTTTGCGATTGTGTCTGGTTTTTATACGGAGGAAGAGGTGAAGCAGCCCGGGTTTGTGACTAGTCTGAGAGGTGCATACACTACTGTTAGGGAGCACAGTGTTGGAGGGGATGAGCTACGCCGTTTCTGGAGGACGATCTCCGACCACCCATTTGCAGTTACGAACCTGATTACTTCGGTTCGTAATCCAGTGTATCGGTATGTTTTAAAGATATTGTCGACTACGTTGGTGGGGCAAAAATCGGGTGAAAAATAAAGCGAACTGGATTGAGCTGTTCATTCTTATGTGTCGGGTGGAGAATTGGGAGATGAATTTAGCTACAGTGTTGGCGGATTCTTTCAGCAGGGGGCGTAGAGGTGGTTATCGAGTTGCGCTGGCTATGGCCCCATATATCACTCGTATTGCATTGAGTTTGGGGGTGTTCAACAAATATATCCCCAGATTCCTACATGAGCGGCCGGCGCCGCAGTACCCGCGTAGGCAGCCACCACCTAAGCAACTTACTTTATAGTCGTTCTCTGGCTATGTGGAGCAGAGATTCGACAGGTTGGAGCAAATGATTCAGACAGGACATGGGAGACAGGAGGAGGCTCTCCGGTTTATCATGAGCAGGCATACCATGGAGATTCCGGATTTCTTTCAGCCGAGAGAGCAGGGTAGCTCAGCTGGTGCTGGAGAGAGGTTTGATCCGATTCCCCCGTTTCATGTGTTTGGAGAGGGTGGTTCTGGAGTAGGTGGACAAGTGAGTGGCAGTGAGGAGACTACGAGTGAGCATGATGATTAGTGTGGGGATTATGAGGACGTAGCAGCACTGATGGACTATATCTTTTGTTTTATTTTTCTTTTATGCTGTTTTCATCCTCATATTTTGGTTTGTACTGATATACTTAAAACAGGTTGGTAGGGATGTGGGGTTGGTTAATATACACTGTTGGCTTGGTTTGTGTTTGAAACAGATACTTGATGATATATATATATATATATATATATATATATATATATATATATATATATATATATATATTATGATCTTTTGGTAGTTTGTTGATGATGTTGATAGGTTGATGTTAGTGGTTGCTTTCGTTTGCGTGTCCGGGATTAGGAGTTGTTTGCTGAGCGCGTTTCGAATTGGAGAGCTTGTGTGGAAACGACTGGCACTTTGACAGTCTCACATACTCAGCTAAGTCGTTTCCCTTGTATTCTTTTATTTCGTTTTCAGTTTTTATTTTTAGGTAGTTTTGAGTCGTATTTTCGTTCTTGCATTAGGGACAATGCAATCTTTAAGTGTGGGGATGGGATACATGTAAATAGTAGTAGTATTCGAGTCATAAATATGAAAAATACAAAAAAATTAAAAAATTAAAAAATCCAAAAAAATTGAAAAATCAGAAAATGTCTTTCGATTAAAGAAGTTTACAAATTAATAAGGAAAATGATAGAAAAGATGGATTTTTATTCGGGATCAAATAATAATAATAATAATAATAATAATAATAATAATAATAATAATAATAATAATAAGAGATTAAATAAATCGAGCTCGTGTCTAGTTAGGGGTTTTTTTTTTAAAAAATCGATTTGGGTTTGGTTTTAGGTCTCTTTGAGTTAATATTACCTTAATTGTCGGTCTACTAGTGGGTTTTCATCTGGGAAATATGGGAAATTGAAACCGCCAATAAGAGTATAAGGAATGCAGTTATAAGTTAAAACCGTTAGAATTTTTAATCATGAAAAAGAAAAAGGGAAAATAGAGGAAAAAATGAGCTAGAAACTGAATGAATGTAGTGCAGGCCTATGTAATCTTGGTTGGGGATAGTGACTTTATAACCGGAATACCTCTAGGATGTGTGAAATCGAAATTGCAAAAATAAAATTGCCGAAGCGTATGTAATCCTAGTTGGTGATAGCGACTCTACAGCCGGAATGCCTCTGGGTTAGGTGAAGCAACGTCTACGCTCATTAAAAGAAAGAAAAGAAAAAAAATGAAAAGAAAGAAAAATGTTGAAAAAGAAAAAAAATTGATTTTATTTTCTCTTGGTTTTGATATAAGATGGTTAGGAATTGGTCCAGTGATCGTTCCTTTTGTTCTATAAGCATGAGGCGGGATTAGGTGGACTGTAGCTTCTAGCGTGAGACCCTAGGTAGATTGACCGCACTTAAACTAAAATCGCATGATAAGGGCTTAAGACCGGATTTGGGTTTAAAGGGACAAATATATTCGCAATCGCGGCTAATGCAAGCTTTGATTTTAACAAAATATAAATAGATTTTGACCCGAGTAACTGAACATCTCTGATTCCGTTGCATAATTCTTTTTCGAGGACGAAAAAAGAGTAAGTGTGGGGTTATTTGATGTATTGCAAAATACATCTCTTATTCGTGTAAAGTTTGTATAGTTTTCCTTTATTTTTTGTTTTGTTTTATTTATAATTTCATTACTTTGATCAAGTCTTATGTTTCCAGGTCTTCGGTGCTAAAAATGTCGAAAAACGAAGTGTTATAGGCTGGGAAACGAGTGGAAAAGAAGTCAGAATAATTTTTGAAGTTTTGGGGAGTTGAAGCTGATCAAGAAACGAATTAGTCTGTGAAAAATGAGCAGTCGCGTCGCGCCACAGCTAATCCTTCTTACCGTCGCGGCCCGCCAGCATTTAAATATTAATTTCTGACATTTTGTGCCGTCGCGTCACGCGACCTCGAAGACAAATACCCGTCGCGCGACGCGACGGGGTAGTTTGACTGTGAATCTTTGTTTGTTGACTAGGGGTTACGTATAAAAGGTCATTAATCATTCAAGAAACCCTAATTACGAATCAAGGAACCCATAGGCGATTTTCAGAGCAGAATTCATGTATTTCGGAGCGTTTTGGCACACAAGAATCATCCGGTTTAAGCTTGGAGCATAGGAAAGAAGATCATTCGAGTCTTATCTCCCGGTTTTCATTATTTTCTTGTTTTCGATACATTAATGATGAATTCTTGTTTTGAACTTATTGTTTTGATTTTAGATATCATGTTTTCAGGCTAAAACCTTTGTGACTACCTAGGTTAGATGATAGTTTAATGAAGTTTAGATTTTTAACGGTTTTCTACTGATGTGTATGGATTGATCTTTGAAAGTAAATGATTCTAGAACCTTTAATTTGGTGCGTATGCGTATTTAGATTTGATTGTTGATTATTTGCTGTTTCACATGAATTTTGGTGGATGTCTTTCACATAATGAATTTGTTTTGATTATTCGTATCTTTGCGGGTTCCGGTGATCTTTGGGTAAATCGGCCGATAGCCTTAGAAACAGTAATTAAAATACAATTAGAACTAAGTATTCTGCTTAATTTGTCGCTGAGAGGCTCGAGTTTGTTAGTAGGTCTCGGTACGATATATAGCTAAGATAGGTTTTGAGAGAAGTCGGTCTTAGTTCCCTAATCGCACTTGTGTCTACTAAACCAAGTTAGAATCTAGAGTTGCCTTATACTTTCGCGCTGAGAGGTAGATTGTCATATTAGGGCACTTTTAGAGACGTTAGAGGACTGAGAGGAAGTCTAATAACCGGTGTTCACAACAGCCTTGTAGGGTCTCCTAGGTTTCTTCCTGAGAAGGGTCGGGAGGTCTTAGCAGAGATACCTTAGGGTTTAGTACTTTACGAATCCGGTTCCATACCAAAGTAGTACCGTTAGAAATCCATTCCTAGTTAAACTGGATTTAAGCCTAGGTAGTCCTTAATCTTTATTGAATTAAACCTTAGTTCTTGTTCGTGTCGTAGTCTAGCTTTATTTTGAACTTAATTATAGGATTTTAGTAACCCCCCCCCCCCCTCAAAACACAAAAAATAGTTAAGTCAGTGTCACTGTCAGTCTAAATAAAGTCTTTAACGTAGTTAATTAGAGTCCTTGTGGGTTCGACATCCGGACTTGCTTTTCTTTACTAGAGTCGACCGGCTCACTTGCCGGTGAGTAGTTTAGTCGAGTTAGAGAGTCTTGATTATTATTACTTGAGTCTAAATTTAGGGTTATTTTAGTTGATTTTATTTGAACTACTTGTAGCACATCAATTACCATAGAGGAAAGCATTATTTACATCAAGCTGATAAATAGACAAGTTATTCTGCACACACAAACTAATAACACACCTTACAGTGACCATCTTAACAACCGGAGAAAATGTTTCCTCAAAGTCTATACCCTCAACTTGATTAAAACCTTTGGCAACAAGTCTAGCTTTAAACCTATCTACTTCACCACTTGATTTATACGTTACTTTGTATACCCACTTACATCCTATCGGTTTCTTCCCTGGAGGAAGATCAACTATGTCCCATGTGTCATTTCTATATAAGGCACATAATTCATGTAATAACCCGACTTTTTGGAAGTCAAAGTACAAGTCAAAGTCAAAGTCAAAGGAAGAAAAGATTGCTAATTCGATCTGTCATTCCTTGCTTAATTATTACATGTACTCTTTGACTTTTGTTGTATTATGTGGAGTAAATACAATAATCGCTATTAAACGCTAACTCATCGTTATCGCATCACAACTTTAATCGCAAGTTCTGGATATTGTCTTACGTGTGTGTGTGTGCTATTATGTGTTACTTGTGCATGTTTAATTATGTTAGAGGTGTTAATCGCAAATGCAATCGCAACTCTATCACAACGCAATCACATCGCAAACTAGAAACGCAAGGTTACTTAAGTTATTGTATGTTAGTTATGTTATTTGTGTAACTATTATTTAAATCTATCGCATCGCTTAATCGACACTCGATTAAACGCATCGCAACGCTCAACGCACGAAACAAAGGTCGGAAACCAACTCGCACAAACCATCCGATCGAAGGACCATTCGATCGAATGGTCATCCGTCCGGATGACCATCCGATCGGATGGCCATCCGATCGGAAGGCCCTCCGATCGAACCACTCACACCGCCTCACTTTCCTCTTCACCTATAAATACCATCTGTCACATCACTGTTCATGATGTGACAGCTCTCCTCCGACCCTTCGCCTTCTCAGCCGCTTTTCTCTCGATTTCTCGTAATTCTTGTAAGTTTTCATCTCAAATCTTGTACTTCTTTGATCTACACACTTTCTCATCATTTTCACCATCAAATCTTAACTTTTCACCATGAAATCGGTGGATTTGGGCTGTTCTATGATGATGTCATCATGGGTTCTCATGAACACCAAAGTGTGACCTCATTTCCACCAAGAACAACTCAGATCCAAAGGATTTCTACAATGTTTAAACACTGATTTCACCGAAATCTAAGCTTAACCGAAGTGTTTCAAACTTTTCTTCAACATTCTCAACTTTTCACATAAAACCGATAGAATCGGAGCTCGTTCAGGCCTTCTACTCAATCTCTAGTGAAGTGTCGGTCCGAGAATGGATTACTATCTAAGAGATGACCGACTTAACAGGTTGAATATGAAGTACCGTCAAAGAACAGTTACTGATCGGACGGGTTGATTCCCATCTGATCGGATGACTTGGACTTGATGGGGTTTCCGTTGTTTAACACGTTGTTATACTGTTTCAGTCCAACCACAAACATTCTAAACTTAACAAATTTTTGCAAGTTTTCAAACGAGCAGATCGCTGAACGGATTGTCGTCCGATCGGAGAATGACTTGTGATATCTTCCAACACTTAACCAAATTTTGCAAACCTTCAAAAGATAACAGTTCCCAAAGAATAGTCATCCGATCGGATAACCATCCGATCGATTGACTATTCTATCAGGAGACTTAGATCTTTGGAATATCTCACTCAGACGGATCGCCATCCGAGCGACCGACCATCCGACGGGATGACCGTTCGACCGGACGACCTGAAAGGTAGAGTTACTTTTCTCTTTTCTAAATGCTACAACGAAAACTTCAAAGTCACATCATACACAAACAGCAAAGCACATATTTTCACTAGACAAATTAGCATAACTAATGACTTTATCATAACTTTAACATTACCAACAATGAAATCATTGAACCTTTTAGGAACCAAAACAGGCCTAGTAGATTTTCTAACATTTGGAATACCCTTAGACAGGTGTGATTCAACGTTTCCACTACTAGTTTCAGCCTCCACAGGACCAGCATCTAAATCATCTAACTGTTGGTTACTTGTTGGTGCATATTTGTGACAACAGCTTAGATTTGGTCTTTGGATATCTTGTAATTAGTTTAACGATAAACGGTTAGCGGGTTTAGCTTTGTATTAGTGAAATAATTGTGTTTGGGCTAAACTAAACCCATTTGGGTAAAGGGGAAACGAATTGGGCTTTGCCCATGGAGGAAACCCTAGCCCAAATAGTAAACCTTGTGTTATATAAACAAGGTTAGGCTTTAGGGTTTAGGTTAATCAGTCAATCAGTCAAAACAGTACTTGGAGAGATAGAATTTCGTGATTACTCTAGGGTTTGGACGAAATTCTGGTGGTTAGGGTTTTGATTGATTGTAATACTTTGAGTTTGATAATCAATAGAAAACCCGGTTTGAAAGTGCTTTGCTGTTTCAGTTTCCACACGTTTTCTGCTATATTCTGATCAAGAGGATTCCGCACTCTTGATTGGAAAGACAATTCTGTAAAGATCCATAACATCAAGGGCACCTACAATTACTAGACATATCACTTGAATCAAGTGATTGCTGACTATCATTAACAGTGGCTGATTCAGAAGTGTCACTGTGCTGCTGAGACACAGTGGTGTAATCATTTTCTACCTTCTCTTCATCATCAGGTTTTACATCATTTGAGAAGTCAAAGGTATTGAAAAAATTTAAATGATCCAAAAACTGAGAAGGTGCTAAATCAGAAGAAGTGTGTGCATTAGACTTAAAAGGAAAAACATTTTCATGAAAACTAACATCTCTTGAAAACACAAACTTCTTCTAATCTAAACTCCAGACTTTATAGCCCTTTTTAAAATTGGAATAACCCATAAAAACACACCTTTCAGCCCTTTCTTCCAGTTTATCAAAATTATTTAAAATCGTAAAATAACATAAACACCCAAAAACTCTCAAATGACTAAGAGAAGGTTTAAAACCAAAAAGCATTTCATATGAACAACCACGAAGAACAGATGAAGGGGTCCTGTTAATCAAGTATGAAGCAGTAAGCACACATTCAGACCAAAAACTTAAAGGAGCCTTTGACTGAAACAATAAAGCTCTTGCAACATTTAGTAAATGCCTGTGTTTTCTTTCAACAATACCATTTTGTTGGGGTGTATAAGTGCATGAGGTTTGATGAATTATACCATTTGTTTTAACAAAACAAGACATTTGAGAATTAATAAACTCTGACCCATTATCACTTCTGAAAGTCTTAACATTCACCTCAAACTGAGTTTTAAGAAGATTATAAAAACTAAGAATATTGTCAAAGACTTCAGACTTGGACTTCATCAAATATACCCAAACAGACCTAGTGTAGTCATCAACTACAGTTAAAAAAAACTTGTAACCTTCGAGACTAGAAACCCAATAGGGTCCCCACACATCAAGATGTACAAAGTCACCAACCTTAGTGGACTTATGTTCACTAAGTTGGAAAGGAACCCTATGTTGTTTGGCCTTATGACAAATGTCACAAGGTTTAGTCTTGTTCGTTTCAGCATTTATATTTAAAACACTTACCACGTGGTCTGCAGGATATCCAAGTCTGGAATGCCAGAGCTTTATACTTTCAGTTTTGTTAAAACATGCAACAACTGACCTAAAGGAATTACCACAAAAATATAGACCATCAGTTTGACTACCAGTCACCAGGGTTTTCCTTAAGCATAAATCCTGAATATAACAATTTTCCTCATCAAAAATAACTCTAAGTTTACTATCCTTTGCTAACTTATGAACAAATATAAGGTTAAGACAATATTCAGGAATAACAAAAACATCTTTAAGAACTACAGAATCAGACAACTTATAACACCCTATTTTCGTAACTTTAGCATTTGTACCATTAGGGTGTTTTACAGTGATGTTGTATTCAGAAACATCAACAAGATTAAACATGTTTTCACTTGTCATTACCATGTGCTGGTTTGCACCAGAGTCAAAAATCCAGCTCATACCATACTTAGATAGCACACTAGTATTAAAACAATACATATTTTTATACCACCCTAACGAAGAAAACGCACTAAAACATTTACCTCCAACATTGGAACTAGAGGGATCATTCACCTTATTCTCACCCAGCAAACCTAACAACTTGGCAAACTGATCAGAAGTCAAAGAATTCAATGAAGTACTAGCAGGTTTGTCACTCACAGAATTATTCACAGAATTATTAGATTTAGACCACTGATTATTGGTTTGACTAGGTTTAGACCTATAATTTGGTGGATATCCATGAAGCTCAAAACACTTATCAATAACATGACCAACCTTGTTACAATGAGTGCACTTCAAGTTGGGATTAGGACCTTTGTTAAACTTTTTCTTATTATCACTAAACTGATTTGCTTTAGCAACAAAACCGACATTAGGTACTTTTGAACCACTGTTTGAACCCTATGTGACTCTTCCCTAGATATAATCGAAAACGCAGTTTTGACATAAGGAAGAGGATCCCTGGTTAATAGATTAGTTCTAACAGGTTGGTATACATCATCTAATCCCATCAAGAATTGGATAAGTTTTATTAACTGACTAAACTCATTGAACTTGGTAGAAGCATTACAAGTGCAGGATGGTAACTATAACATAGCATCGAATTGTTTCCACATAGTATTAATCCTATTATAATATTTAGACACACTAGAACCATTTTGACTAACTGAATTAATTTTCTGATATAACCCAAATACCACAGAGCCATCAACCTTATCATATGTCTCCTTTAAATCATTCCAAACTTCAGAAGCAAGTTTGGAATAAACTTGACCAACATACAACTCATCAGAAACATAATTCATAATCCAGGTTAAAACAATAGAATTGCATCTTTCCGATTGACATGCCAAAACATCATTAGACTCAGACTTAACACATGTTCCATCAACAAATCCTAATTTGTTCTTAGCCATCAAAGCAAGTTTCATAGCATTTGACCAAACCACATAGTTTTCAGTGCCTTTTAACTTGATATTAACAATAGACAGATTACTAGAATCACTAGCATGCAAATACAAAGGATCACTAGCATCTAATTTACTTATTAAAGTAACAGAGGACTCAGTTTTGTCAGTCATTGTGACATTTGTGCTTGTAATCATTGTGAACAATTTAGTTATCAATGAAATAAAGTTATTTGATCCCAATGTTTGTTTGTTTATGTTTGATGTTTTTCATGTTTTGATTTTTATTCAATTTTAAACCCTATATCGCTTTCTGGAGAATTATACGCAAACTGGTACGTAAACGTACTCAGTTTAACACGAAAAATGCTCCAGAACATCAATTTATGCTTAACATACCTTAAATAACCTTTACATAACTTAGAAATAACTTTTGAAGGCTTTGGTATGGCAAAATCAAGTTAATTCGCCTACAGGGACTAAAATTGACAAACTGCGAAAGTATGCCAATTTGAACTGTAACGAACATTCTGGAACATGATCATAAGTTAAACACACCCTAAATATCCTTTACATAGCTTAGAAATAGGCTTTGAGGGGTTCGGTGTACTAAAATAAACTTTATGCTCATTCAGGGACTAACAGCGTCAAAAAGTGCATAAGTTTGCATTTTCGCGCATAACTTACGTTCTGAATTCATCCGGACATCCAAAAATTTATGTAATCATTAAAATATTATGTTTTAGTGATTGGCTTGTCGAAAATCCATTCGTCGCGCAATTTGGACCGTTTTTGCGTCCGTTACCACTTCCGTCGTAATTAACCAAACAATGCAATCGTACGGCCAAACGAACCGACATCCGTCATATTTTTGGGCATGTTTTATGGTCCCTATACTTTAACATCCTTGTGAAGCTTAAAAATGGGTTTGACGGGTGTTAGAAGTGCCAAAACACGTCCATACGCGCACAGGGACCAAAACTGCCAACTTTGAAAGTTGCTGGTCTGCAGACCAGCATACGGTCCGTAAGGGGAGGACCATACGGTCCATAAGGCTTCCCCAGATCAGAAAAAATGCTTTCCAGCTTGATCCAGCTGTTCCTCACTTATGCACATGGTTTTTGGGTATCTATGGGCTGGTTTGGAGGCTTCCCTGGTTTTCTAAAACTTTGGGCTCGAGGTGTACGGATGAGATTGAATCTCGGATAACGAGGGACGATCTTAACGGTTCTACTACACCTATAAATACCCCTTCATTCACTTGCTCAAAACCCACAATTTGATCTGATTTTATACTCTCTAAGTGGAAGTATACGCTTCCTACCTGAGAGTGAATCGGGTCAAATCTTGGGGGGGACCTTCTGTAAGTATTCTTTCGTGTTTTTCTTTCGTTTTTGCGTTAAAGTCAAACTGCGTTTGACTTTCTGCATTGACCAGTTTTTGGTCAACTCGAAGTTCGTTTGAACTTCATAACGTGAGCGTAATCATGATGGTTATAGTCCCTAGTGACTATACCTACTGATTACCACGTTATCTAGGCTCAGTGACGAGTCGTAGTTTCGGCCAAAATGCGTTTTCTCGCGTATTTTGTAACCAAACTACTCTAGGGTATTAAAACCATTTGTTTTGATACCAAACCTGTTTTCTAACTTAACTAAACATATTCTAGCATGTTTAGCTCGTCACTTTTAGAATCGTGCTTGTCTAGGGTCGTAAAGGTAAGCAATCTAAACAATCGCTTATACTTTCGAACCCGACCCATTTGGTCGATCATTAGGATCCGATCAAACACTTTAGATGACCATAGTTGTATAGGGAATAACCTTCCGAGGTTATACCTTATGGTCACGTCGTTTAAGTAGTTGTATGATAAGTAGTTCTTATGTCTTAGGAAAATTACCAAAATACCCTTTTTGCGGCAAAATTCATCCTAAGCCTAAGTAACATAATTTTTGATATCTAAACTGATTTAGCAACAATATTAAACATGTTAAGGCATATCTTGCTTGTCATAGGGCTAGTTAGGCATTCCGAACGCGTTTTACGCGAACGACGCGTTAAAGTAGCATAAGCTACCAAAACGGGTCGTAACGGGTCAAAAGCACTTAGGATAAGTTTCGTTTTAGTATGTAGGCTTTGTTAAACCATATTACATAAGTTCCCACACTTATTTGGTTTACAAACCCTCGTACTACCTAATCCTCCGAATAGGTCCGTTTATTAATGTAGATACCTATATTAGGTGCCGTTTGATTCCGTGATCTTCTAGCTTTGCTTGGTGGATATCTAAAGTCTATGGAGCAATCTCAAGTGAGTACATATACCCCTCTTTTACTGTTTTCCAAACATTTTGGGGTGAAACACATGTGCCTACTTGTTACTTTCGTGCTTTCCATGCTTTCATATCATATGCTTGTTATGTTCAATAGTACACTTATAGTACATGATTTCATTGTGTTTTTGCTATGTATGTCCTTTGTTGCATACTTAGTACATTTGAATTACATTACATTTCACGCTATGTATATCCATTTAGTGCATACCTGGTGCATTGTTTTACATTACCTTTTCATGCTATGTATGTTCATCATACTTAGTACATTTGTTTTACATCACATGCTATGTATGTTCATCATACTTAGTACATTTGCTTTACATCACATGCTACATATGTTCATCATATTTAGTACATTTATTTTCATCACATGCTTACATTTTGGTATGACATTTGGTTTGTTTAAATGAGACCAAATACATTCATTAACATTGATCACGCCGTTCGTTAGTAGGTAGTAGTACCATAGGAATTGACAACTCCCATTCCTGACATCCTAGGTATGTTTGGATGAAAGGAATGACCGAATTCGATATACATAACTCAGATAACCCTTTAATTTGTTTAAAGGTTATTGCCACAGTCGCAAGGCTTGGATGTATGCATTTTCACAATACCACATAAATGTTTGTATTCAGTATAGCATGCATTTCCACAAAACATAACGTTGATTTAAGCCACGTTTTACTTCAATACATTGTTTTGTGCATTTTACCTATGGTTCAGTTGATATATATGTCACTTGCCAAACATGACATTTTGTTTACACATTTCTTGATTGACATTTGACATAGACATTTTGATATTGATATACACATTTCATGGACCACATTTTGACATAAACATCTTAACATGGTTTACACAAAGACAATTGACAAATGGTTTAGACATGGGCAATTCACATTGGTGGTTTGTTTGGGTAAGTGATTTAAGTAACAAGACGTGTGTAATATGGTACAAGCATGGTGGATACGCCGCTGGTACTTCCTATATATAAGTTCTTCTATTATTTTACATGTCGTAGCGTTATTTAAATCATTCAATTTGGACTTATACATTTTTATACAAATAATATATTTTTCGCAAGACACTGTTTTACAAAACAATTTATTTTATACAACTTATTTTACTTGGTTATTCCTTTAACCATACATTATTCTTTTATTTATACATATCATCTGATCTATTATCGTTTTTCAAATGATTTATACAAACAAACACTTAAACAAGGTTCATGACAAATTTTCATTAAACATTCCTTTAAAACTAAGTCATGAATCCCATTTTCATAAAACCTATGTTACTCACAGGCATTTTTACGCTGACGTACCTATTTTCACATGTGTTTCAGGAGCTAATGCATAGGACATTCGTGACACGCTAGGGTGGTCTTGGGCCTTAGTGACATAAAATGAAGATAGACTTAGTTTAATTATGTTATGTACTTTTGGTTCTTGTTTTGAAACAATGTATTCCACCTGTGGTTGTTGAATAAAGTGAAATTTTAATTACCATGGTTGTGGAACAATAATTCTGTTACAACACTCCCCGACGTTTCCGCCACGATTTGATGTTTTACGTGGTCGGGGTGTGACAGAAGAGTTGGTATCAGAGCCAATGGTTATAGGGAATTAGGTTATTAGTAATGCTTTGACCTAGACTATAACCTTTCTAGGACCCCAACACAAGTTGTCTTGTGTTTAGATCTTAAAACATGCACTTCACCTATCCTTAGGTGATCACCAAAACAAGAACCCAATTTTCTGAAACGATTTTTGAAAAACAATCTTCTGTTTTGAAATGATTTATTATATGGTTTTGAACCCTTTTGATTTTTCAAATTGATTTTGAAAATTTATCATTTATTTTTGAATGATTCTTTTGGCCTTGTGCCTTCCAAGTTTTCAAAATCTCGTCAAAGTCTTGGGTTCTAAATAGTGTGAACACATGCAAACTGGAAGGGTGAATGCCTATTCCCTGGGTTTTCTGTCTAAGGCTAGAGTGTTCGTACAAATCCACATAATCGGACCAGTCACTCTTACCTGGGAACTCTTGGGGTGAGTGTTCACTTATAGGCGAGCATGTCTTCGCTAAGCATTATTTTTGGACCCATTTACTTTGATTAGTCACTGTGTGTCGTTTGTTTGCTTTGTGATACGGACAAATGACCACCATCTTGTCTTTGTTGATTTTGTTTCATCTCGTTCTTTTCATCTAATCATCTCACTCGTTTCCTCTCATGTTTCCTCTTTTTAGCATGCCTCCTCGACGTGAAAACCCGTTATCCAATGCCGAAATGGCAGATATTCTGGCACAGCACATGGCTTCCGCACTCCCAAACATTATCGCTCAGGTGATCCAAGCCAATAACAATCAGAATGCTCCTTGTAACTTCAAGAGCTTCAATTCGGCTAAACCACTCAAGTTCAGTGGTACCGAAGGGGCAACTGGGCTCCTTCAATGGTTCGAGAGCATTGAGAGTACATTCCATCACGTCCTGTGTCCTGAGAACCGGAAGGTCGAGTTCGCTTCTAGCGTATTTCAGAAGAGGGCTTTGACATGGTGGAACGGGGTTATGAGAGATCGTGGTGCTGAAGTTGCTTTAGCACAAACATGGGCTGAACTAAGAACTCTTATGATGAGGGAGTTTTGTCCTCGTCATGAACTGCGAGCTCTAGAAAGGGAATTTGATGATCTGAAGCAAGAAAGTGGTGAGTACCGGGCGTATACTGATAGGTATGAGGAGTTAAGCTTACTTTGCCCAACAATGGTAACCCCACTCGAGAAGGCTATCGAGAGGTACATCGATGGTCTACCTAACTCAGTGCAAGACATCGTTACTGGTAGTAATCCTACCACTGTTCGTCAGGCAATCGAACTATCTGCGACGTTGACTGAGTCGCAGATTCAAAAGGGTAAGTTGCACAGGAAGGGTGACAAGAAGGGTAAGAAGCAGGAGTTTGACAAGAAGGATAGCAAGAAGGGTAAAAACAAGCAGGGTAAGGATTCGGGTTCTGCAAAGGGTTCTAAGAAGTGTAAGGCTTCCCAAATTTTGCTCTCACTGCACAAGCTAACCAGGCAGCTCCCAATCAGCCTGCACAATCGCCAGCTAAGAAACAGTATGCAAGGAATGCACCTTTGTGCAACAGATGCAATAGCCACCATCAGCCACAAGTTCAATATCGTTTCTGTACCAACTGTGGGAAGTCAGGTCATCTTTCTGATGTCTGTCGTTTTGCTCAGAATCTAGCTGCACGTAATCCAGCTCGGCAGGCTGCTCAACCGCCTGTTCAACAGCAAGCACAAGCTGCACAACCTCACTTTCCTCCTGGTTCGTGCTTTAATTGTGGAGACCTGACCCATTATCGAAACCAGTGTCCAAGGCTGTTTAATGCAAATCAGAATCAGGCTCCAGCTCGAGGTCGAGCTTTTAACATGAATGCACAAGAGGCGCAAGCAGACAATGAAGTGGTGAACGGTACGTTCTTTGTTAATAACCAACCCGCATCTATTCTTTTTGATTCAGGGGCCGATAAAAGTTTTGTGTCTTTATCTTTCGAGCCATTGCTTCGCGTGTCTAGAACGAAACTAGGTAAGCCTTTGACAGTAGAAGTTGCTAGTGGTGAACCCGTTGTTCTTAATTCCGTTCTCCGTAACTGCCAGTTGAACCTTAACGACCATCTTTTTCCTATTGACCTCACACCTATGCAACTTGGAAGCTTCGACATTATTGTGGGTATGGATTGGTTAGCCAAGCATCGCGCAGAGGTAGTTTGTTTTGAGAAGATCGTTCGTGTTCTGCTTTCTTCAGGTGAGTTCCTACAGGTTCGTGGTGAGAAACCTGCTAGTAGCCTCAAGCATATGTCTTGTTTTCAAGCTCGGAAGTATCTGCGAAAGAATTATGTGGCCTTCTTGGCACATGTTACAGCAGATAAAGGCAAGGGTAAGTCTATTCAAGATATTCATGTTGTTCGGGATTATCCGGAGCTGTTTCCTGAAGAGTTACCTGGTCTACCTCCAGCACGCCAAGTCGAGTTCCGTATTGATCTCGTACCTGGTGCAAATCCTATTGCCAGAGCTCCATATCGTCTTGCACCGTCTGAGATGCAAGAGTTGTCTAAGCAGCTTCAAGAGCTTTCTGACAAGGGTTTTATCCGTCCTAGCTTTTCACCTTGGGGTGCTCCCGTTCTTTTTGTCAAGAAGAAGGATGGATCCTTCAGGATGTGTATCGATTATCATGAGCTGAACAAGCTTACCATCAAGAATCGATATCCCCTACCTCGCATTGATGATCTCTTTGACCAGTTACAGGGTGCTACTTGCTTCTCGAAGATCGACCTTCGTTCTGGGTATCATCAACTTCGTGTGCATGAAGAGGATATTCCCAAGACAGCATTCCGCACTCGATATGGGCATTATGACTTCACAGTCATGCCATTCGGTTTGACCAATGCTCCTGCTATTTTCATGGACTTGATGAATAGGGTCTGCAAGCCTTATTTAGATAAGTTCATCATCGTCTTTATTGATGACATCTTGATTTATTCTAAGACGCAAGCTGATCACGAGCAACATCTTCGTCTTACTCTGGAACTCCTAAAGAAAGAGCAACTTTTTTTCCAAATTCTCCAAGTGTGAATTTTGGCTTAAGGAAGTTCAGTTTTTGGGACATATTGTCAACGAACAAGGTATTCATGTAGATCCCTCCAAGATCAGTGCGATTAAGGATTGGGATACGCCTACTACTCCTACTAAGGTTCGTTCTTTTCTTGGCCTTGCGGGTTATTACCGCCGCTTCATCGAGAACTTCTCGAAGATTGTAGTTCCTCTAACTGCTCTAACTCAGAAGAATAAACCCTTTGAATGGGGTTTAAAGCAAGAGGAAGCATTTCAGACCTTGAAGCAGAAGCTTTGTGACGCACCTATTCTAACTTTGCCGGAGGGCAATGATGATTTCGTCGTTTATTGTGATGCATCGAAATTGGGTCTTGGCTGTGTTCTGATGCAAAGGAACAAAGTCATAGCCTACGCATCAAGGCAGTTAAAGGTGCATGAGAGAAACTACACCACTCATGATCTTGAGTTGGGTGCAGTTGTCTTCGCTCTCAAAATCTGGAGACACTATTTGTACGGTACAAGATGTGTGGTTTTCATGGACCACAAAAGTCTTCAGCATATCTTCAATCAGAAAGAACTCAACATGAGGCAAAGACGTTGGGTAGAACTTCTAAACGACTATGATTGCGAAATTCGTTACCATCCTGGTAAAGCGAATGTCGTGGCTGATGCATTGAGTCGTAAGGAACGTACTAAGCTTCATTGTGTTCGTGTTCAATCTGATATTCAAGCTCGATCCGATATTCAAGCCCGCATTACTCAGGCTCAACATGCTTGTGTTTCACAAGACTTGATGGGTAAGGAATTACCCTGTCACATCAAGCCTGACCTTGTGCTAAAGGAAGATGGATCTTCGTACTTTGCTTATGGATGAAGCCCATAAGTCTCGTTACTCTATTCATCCTGGCTCAGACAAAATGTATAAGGATCTTCGTACTCAGTATTGGTGGCCTGGTATGAAGAAGGATATTGCCTTGTACGTTTCAAAATGCTTTACTTGTCTCAAGGTAAAGGCTGAACACCAACATCCTTCTGGTCTTTTGGAGCAACCAGAGATTCCAGTTTGGAAATGGGAAAACATCGTTATGGATCTCATTACCAAACTTCCGCGCACTAAGAAAGGTCATGATGCCATCTGGGTAGTTGTTGATCGTCTTACTAAATCAGCGCATTTCTTGCCAATCCGTGAGGATTTTTCTGCTGAAAGGCTGGCTAAAATTTATGTGGATGAAATTGTATCTCGACATGGTGTTCCTTTGAACATTATTTCTGACAGAGATGCTCGCTATTCTTCTCATTTTTGGAGAACCATGCAATCTGCTATGGGGACCCAACTAAATCTGAGCACAGCATATCATCCACAAACAGATGGCCAAACTGAAAGAACCATCCAGACTTTGGAGGATATGCTTACAGCTTGTGTGATCAATTTTGGTGGTAGTTGGGATTCACATCTTCCGTTGATTGAATTCTCCTGCAACAACAGTTATCACTCCAGCATCAACATGGCTCCTTTCGAGGCTCTCTTTGGTCGAAAATGTCGTTCACTAGTCTGATGGAATGAGATAGGTGAGGCTCAGCTTACTAGACCTGACCTCATTCTAGAGACAACTGACAAGGTTAAGAAAGTTCGTGATAACCTCCAGACAGCTCGAAGCCGTCAAAAGAGTTACGCGGACCGACGGTGCAAGCCCTTGGAATTCCAGGTCGGTGATCGTGTATTACTTAAGGTCTCACCTTGGAAAGGTGTGATCAGATTTGGAAAGAAAGGAAAACTTGCACCTAGATACGTTGGACCATTCAAGATCGTCGAAAGAATTGGTAAGGTAGCCTACAGACTTGAATTACCTCCTGAACTTGGTAATGTTCATCCAACTTTCCACGTATCCAATCTCAAAAAGTGTTAAGCTGATGAGAACCTCCACATACCGCTTGACGAAATTCGTGTTGATAAAACACTGCATTTTGTTGAGAAACCTGTAGAAATTATGGATCGTGAAGTCAAATGGCTTAAACGCAAGCGCATTGCTTTGGTTAAAGTGCGCTGGGAATCTAAACGTGGAACTGAGTTTACTTGGGAACGTG
Organism: Helianthus annuus; assembly: GCF_002127325.2. Taxonomy (NCBI): domain Eukaryota; kingdom Viridiplantae; phylum Streptophyta; class Magnoliopsida; order Asterales; family Asteraceae; genus Helianthus; species Helianthus annuus. Next base: position 8,213,962 of record NC_035439.2, read on the forward strand.
AAGATCAAATGAAGGCGAAGTATCCGCATCTATTCTCAGGAGTTTCCTCTAAACAAATTTCGGGACGAAATTTCCACAAGTAGGGGAGACTGTGACATTTGTGCTTGTAATCATTGTGAATAATTCAGTTATCAATGAAATAAATTTATTTGATCCCAATGTTTGTTTGTTTATGTTTAATGTTTTTCATGTTTTGATTTTTATTCAATTTTAAACCCTATATCGCTTTCTGGAGAATTATACGCAAACTGGTGCGTAAACGTGCTCAGTTTAACGCGACAAATGCTCCGGAACATCAGTTTATGCTTAACATACCTTAAATAACCTTTACATAACTTAGAAATAAGTTTTGAAGGCTTTGGTATGGCAAAATCAAGTTAATTCGCTTACAGGGACTAAAATTGACAAACTGCGAAAGTATGCCAATTTGAACTGTAACGAACATTCCGGAACATGATCATAAGTTAAACACACCCTAAATATCCTTTACATAGCTTAGAAATAGGCTTTGAGGGGTTCGGTGTGCTAAAATAAACTTTATGCTCATTCAGGGACTAAAAGCGTCAAAAAGTGCATAAGTTTGCATTTTCGCGCATAACTTACGTTCTGAATTCATCAGGACATCCAAAAATTTATGTAATCATTAAAATATTATGGTGATTGGCTTGTCAAAAATCCATTCGTCGCGCAATTTGGACCCTTTTTGCGTCCGTTACGACTTCCGTCGTAATTAACCAAACAACGCAATCGTACGGCCAAACGAACCGACATCCGTCATATTTTTGGGCATGTTTTATGTTCCCTATACTTTAACATCCTTGTGAAGCTTAAAAATGGGTTTGACGGGTGTTAGAAGTGCCAAAACACGACCATACGCGCAGAGGGACCAAAACTGCCAACTTTGAAAGTTGCTGGTCTGCAGACCAGCATACGGTCCGTAAGGGGAGGACCATACGGTCCGTAAGGCTTCCCCTGATCAGCAGAAATGCTTTCTAGCTTGATCCAGCTGTTCCTCACTTGTGCACATGGTTTTTGGGTATCTATGGGCTGGTTTGGAGGCTCCCCTGGTTTTCTAAAACTTTGGGCTCGAGGTGTACGGATGAGATTGAATCTCGGATAACGAGGGACGATCTTAACGGTTCTACTACACCTATAAATACCCCTTCATTCACTTGCTCAAAACCCACAATTTGATCTGATTTTATACTCTCTAAGTGGAAGTATACGCTTCCTACCTGAGAGTGAATCGGGTCAAATCTTGCGGGGACCTTCTGTAAGTATTCTTTCGTGTTTTTCTTTCGTTTTTGCGTTAAAGTCAAACTGCGTTTGACTTTCTGCATTGACCAGTTTTTGGTCAACACGAAGTTCGTTTGAACTTCATAACGTGAGCGTAATCACGATGGTTATAGTCCCTAGTGACTATACCTACTGATTACCACGTTATCTAGGCTCAGTGACGAGTCGTAGTTTCGGCCAAAATGCGTTTTCTCACGTATTTTGTAACCAAACTACTCTAGGGTATTAAAACCGTTTGTTTTGATACCAAACCATTTTTCTAACTTAACTAAACGTGTTCTAGCATGTTAAGCTCGTCACTTTTAGAATCGTGCTTGTCTAGGGTCGTAAAGGTAAGCGATCTAAACAATCGCTTATACTTTCGAACCCGACCCATTTGGTCGATCATTAGGATCCGACCAAACACTTTAGATGACCATAGTTGTATAGGGAATAACCTTCCGAGGTTATACCTTATGGTCACGTCGTTTAAGTAGTTGTATGATAAGTAGTTCTTATGCCTTAGGAAAATTACCAAAATACCCTTTTGCGCCAAAATTCATCCTAAGCCTATGTAATGTAATTTTTGATATCTAAACTGATTTAGCAACAATATTAAACATGTTAAGGCATATCTTGCTTGTCATAAGCTACCAACACGGGTCGTAACGGGTCAAAAGCACTTAGGATAAGTTTCGTGTTAGTATGTAGGCTTTGTTAAACCATATTACATAAGTTCCCACACTTATTTGGTTTACAAACCCTCGTACTACCCGATCCTCCGAATAGGTCCGTTTATTAATGTAGATACCTATATTAGGTGTCGTTTGATTCCGTGATCTTCTAGCTTTGCTTGGTGGATATCTAAAGTCTATTGAGCAATCTTTAGTGAGTACGTAGACCCCTCTTTTACTGTTTTCCAAACATTTTGAGGTGAAACACATGTGCCTACTTGTTACTTTCGTGCTTTCCATGCTTTCATATCATATGCTTGTTATGTTCAATAGTACACTTATAGTACATGATTTCATTGTGTTTTTGCTATGTATGTCCTTTGTTGCATACTTAGTACATTTGATTTACATTACATTTCACGCTATGTATGTCCATTTAGTGCATACCTGGTGCATTGTTTTACATTACCTTTTCATGCTATGTATGTTCATCATACTTAGTACATTTGTTTTACATAACATGCTATGTATGTTCATCATACTTACTACATTTGCTTTACATCACATGCTACATATGTTCATCATATTTAGTACATTTATTTTCATCACATGCTTACATTTTGGTATGATATTTGGTTTGTTTAAATGGGACCAAAATACATTCATTAACATTGATCACGCCGTTCGTTAGTAGGTAGTGGTACCCTAGGAATTGACAACTCCCATTCCTGACATCCTAGGTATGTTTGGATGAAAGGAATGACCGGATTCGATATACATAACTCAGATAACCCTTTAATTTGTTTAAAGGTTATCGCCACAGTCGCAAGGCTTGGATGTATGCATTTTCACAATACCGCATAAATGTTTGTATTCAGTATAGCATGCATTTCCACAAAACATAACGTTGATTTAAACCACGTTTTACTTCAATTCATTGTTTTATGCATTTTACCTATGGTTCAGTTGATATATATGTCACTTGCCATTCATGACATCTTGTTTACACATTTCTTGATTGACATTTGACATAGACATTTTGATATTGATATACACATTTCATGGACCACATTTTGACATAAACATCTTAACATGGTTTACACAAAGACATTTGTCAAATGGTTTAGACATGGGCAATTCACATTGGTGGTTTGTTTGGGTAAGTGATTTAAGTAACAAGACGTGTGTAATATGGTACAAGCATGGTGGATACGCCGCTGGTACTTCCTATATATAAGTGCTTCTATTATATTACATATCGTAGCGTTAGTTAAATCATTCAATTTGGACTTATACATTTTTACACAAATAATATATTTTTCGCAAGACACTGTTTTACAAAACAATTTATTTTATACAACTTATTTTACTTGGTTATTCCTTTAACCATACATTATTCTTTTATTTATACATATCATCTGATCTATTATCGTTTTTCAAATGATTTATACAAACAAACACTTAAACAAGGTTCATGACAAATTTTCATTAAACATTCCTTTAAAACTAAGTCATGAATCCCATTTTCATAAAACCTATGTTACTCACAGGCATTTTTATGCTGACGTACCTATTTTCACATGTGTTTCAGGAGCTAATGCATAGGACGTTCGTGACACGCTAGGGTGGACTTGGGCCTTAGTGACATAAAATGAAGATAGACTTAGTTTAATTATGTTATGTACTTTTGGTTCTTGTTTTGAAACAATGTATTCCACCTGTGGTTGTTGAATAAAATGAAATTTTAATTACCATGGTTGTGGAACAATAATTCTATTACAACACTCCCCGACGTTTCCGCCACGATTTGATGTTTTACGTGGTCGGGGTGTGACAGTCATGATCAAACAGAATCAAACAAATACGGAACGACAACGAAAAAAAGGAATTAACAGATAGCAATCAAACACACAAAACCATTTATGTCACACCCTGACTTTTGCGGAAGCGTGATTATGGTGTGACTTTCTTAATACCATTGCATTCAATCAAAACAACAACTATATGATAAAACCATAGATTTGTCACCCATTAAATGAGTTTAAAACATAACAACATTGTTTAAAACGTAGACTTCAAATTCAAGTTTTACAAACCATACAAATTGTTTATGAGTTCACTAAGGACTCGTCAAAAGATATTAGATGTAACTAAGGTTTGGAAGACGTGTCTCGTCCAGGAATAAGACACACTGACCAAACCCAAAGACCATGGATGACATCTTTATTCCTATCGCAGCATAAAAACTTCCAACGCCCGCCAGATCCACTTACTAATTCCCTGAAATACATGTAGTTTGAAAACATCAACAAAAGTTGAGCGAGTTCATGTGTTTGTTTGTGTGTATGCATAACCTTTGAAATCATTGTAAGTATGTATGTAAGTTTATAAGTCCCGATATGAAAGCAACAAGGAAAAAATCAATTAATGTGTAGCTAATACATTAATATACGTGACATGGTGCAGGAAGACTCAAACCTAGCAGACTTTGTACCGGGCTTCCGGCTGTAAGACATAGTCACCACATGGCCCATTCGACCGACTCATGGATGGGGCTCGCTACACCCAAATACATCTATTACTCCTGTCCCTCGGTCCTACTACGAGGATTAATGGCCTTAAGTATGCGCCTACCCATTCACATGATCTACTGTACTTTCCTTAGCTAACCATACCAATTGTATTTGTCTGTAAGCATTTGTAATCGTTTGAAACATGTACTTCACCCCCCGAATTTATAAAACTGAAAACAGTTAAGAGAAAAGGGGGACATGAACTCACAGTTTTGTGTTCCTTGTATCCGATGTAACTCAAAGCTTCCTCTAGAACGCACGACTACCTACATGTGTACTACGGTCCGTTAGACGAGCGGGTCGTGCCTTGTCTCAGTATTGATGAGTGCCTTTGAGTTACGTCTTAAAGTGTCTTCGATATTATTCCAAGTTATAATCACTTGTTAAAATAATAATCATTTTAACTTTAAATTATATTTTAATTTTGGAATAATCGTTAAACAATATTTTGTAACAATACATTTCAAGTATTCATATTCGTATTTCCTTCCCAAGGATGGGGGTATCTCATACATGTTTATCCGTATTCTTGTATTTGTATATTTTGCCATGTATTGGCGTCGTATTCCGGTGTGTACGTAAATATCCAATATATATTTCCAAAACAATATATTTTCAAGTCTTACTTAGAAAATATATAAACTTATTTTATCCCAAATGTATTTCAAGTTTATCCAAGAAAACGTATATTTTCCCAAAAATCATACATCTTCTAAAAACTCTAGGAAAATATATTTTTACTTCTCAAAAATAATATATTTTCTCCTTGTTGAAAATATGATATAACTTTTGTGTTAATCATAAAAATCATATTCTCGTCCCTTATGTCCAAAATATTATTTACCAAAAATATATTTATAACGGTATTTTTCGGAATATTTGTAAGTCACTTTCTTTCGTTCGGTTTCACAATATTATGTATGTAACTTGTGCATTTATTCCTTATGATTTTTTGTAACATTTTGGATTGTAATTTCTTGGTATTTTGTTAAGTTATATTATTTCAAATCCTAAAATTATATAACTATTGCACAAAGTATACAAATATTCACACATCATGTCTTTAGTGTAAATATATATTCTAAATATATATTTATCCATTCTTATTTATAAAAACCAACCTCCAATACTTGTATTTTTTTGTAACAAAAATTATGGGAAAGTTTATGTAGAAAATCCATGATTAAAATACACTTATAAATACTTGTTTGAAAATATTTTTCTAAGTGTTTATATTTTTAGAAAATTTTGCCTGAGTTTCCCCTAAAAATGGAGGTGTCCATGCTTTTAAAGCATATCATCTTCTTTTTAAAATCATCACAACAATCAACAACTTAACCTACACTTACCAAGTGCCAAAACTATGCTATTTACATAATAATCATGAACTTGATCTTTCATAAAAACTTGTAGTAACTTGGTAGCGTGTTTAGTAGGTCTAGTTACCTTTTAAAATGTATTTACTTCTTTGAAAATCTCATTCTTGAAAGATTTAGGTGTTTACAACTTACTAGATGATTTTTCCAAAAATCATTCTCTTGAATTTTTCTTGTAAACAATATATTTTTATACTTGTTTCACCACTAGAAACATGGTTAGTTTCTTTAAAACAATGTCCATGTAAATCTTGTGATTTAACTTGGTTTCTTTGGAATACTATTTTTTTTTTTGAAATCATTCAAGTTTATGTCTAGTAAACATGTTACATACTACATCATACACAAAATCATTTTCATTTTTCAAGTTCATGAAAACATAAGGCATGATGATCTTGGTCTTTCACAAGATCATCACCTTAACTTACTAGATCATGTGTTTAATCACAATCGAGTAGGTTTCTTATGATGTCAACATCACTAACACAAATAATCAATCATCAAGAAGCAAATCAACACAAATCAACGTGTATTCATATGTTAATAAGCTTATGTTAAAGATTCACGAATATGTTCTTTAGTGTTCTTCTTGATTAACAATGTCCATCATCTTTTAACCATCATAATATGAAGTAAAAACAAGTTACGAGGAGCTTACTACTAGCACAAGGGCTAGGGAAGAACACTAGAAGATGATGATGGCAAATGTGATGGATAAAAGCAATTGGGAGAGGTCCTTCAAGATCCACAAGCTCCAAACTTCCTTAAACACCTTCTTACTCCTTAGGATGAACTTGGAATGATTGATCAAGACTTGACAATGGTGGTGGTGTGGGTGGTGACCTTCGGCCGTGAGGGAGCAAGGAGAAGAGGGAGAGAGTGGAGCGTGTTAGTGTGTGTGAGATGTGAGATGTGAGCCCTTAATCCATCTTATAACCATCTAATTCTTTTGTCCATTGGATAACATGTTCCATTAGTACATAACAAGATCTTCCACAAATCTTGTAAGATCTAATGAAATCAAAGGAGATTTAGTGTGACCAAGGGTGGGCCACACCCTTGAAGACGTGAACATGAGGGGGGTATTAGTTGGGTTTCAATGGTAGGTTAGTGTGACACCTGTGCTCCGTAAACACACACACAATGTAGGACACTATCTTTTATCAAAGAAACAATGTGTTTTGACCTCAAAAATTTGTTTATTTTGGTTTTACAATTTCACATTTTGATTCTAGTTCATTTTCAAGCTTTAAATCGCTTTCTGGAAAGTAAAACGGGAACTGATGCGTAAACGCAATCAGTTTAGTGCGGAAAACACTCCGGAGTAGTGACATAGGCTTAACATACCTTAAATAACTTTTAGATAACTTAGAAATAAGTTTTAAAGGCTTTGGTGTGTCAAAAACAAAGTTATTCACACTCAGGGACTATTTGTGTCAAACTGCGAAAATCTGCTGATTCACATAGTATCACACATTCCGGAACTTGATCATAAGTTAAATACGCCCTAAATATCCTTCACATGGCTTAGAAATAGGCTTTGAGGTGTTTGGTGCGCAAAAATAAACGTTCTTGATCAATAGGGACTAAAAGCGTCAAAAAGTGCATAAGTTTGCATTTTCGCGCATAACTTACGTTCTGAATATATCTGGACTTCCAAAAAATTTATGTAATCATTAAAATATTTTATTTTAAGTGATTGGAATGATAAAATTCCATTCGTCGCTTAATTTGGATCATTTTTTTGCAACCGTTCGTGTTTCGTCGTAATTAACCGAACAACACGATCGTACGACCAAACGAACCGACATTTATGATATTTTTGAGCACATTTCAAGTTCCCTATGCTTTAACTTCATTTTAGAGCCTTGAAATGAGGTTAACAGGGCTTAAACGTGCCAAAAATGCTTCAAATCCAAGTTTCTGAAGTGCAGGGACCTATTTTGACAATCTGCCAAAGTCCCTTACACGGGCCGCGTAAGGTGAGCTTATTCTTTGCGCGGGCCGTCTGAACTCCCTAGTTCAGCAAAACTGTTTTCTGAATCAGCAGCTGGGTTTCTTTGATTTGAACATGGTTTTAATCATCCTATGGGCTAATTTTGATGGTTTTTTTAGTACCCCTAGTATTACAAAATCATGTGCCCACTTGGACGTCCTAGATCGAAGCACGTTTATCAAGAAATGATCCTAACGGTCTTGGTTTTCCTATAAATACCCAACCCCCATTTGCTCCCAACTCACACCTTTGATCTGATTGCTCTCTAAGTTGGGGTTCTAATACTCCATACATGAGCATAATCGGGTCAAACTTCCGTTCTTGGACCTTTTGTAAGTATTCTTTCGTTCTTTTTCGCGTTTTTAGCGTGAAAGTCAAACTTTGTTTGACTTTCTGCATTGACCAGTTTATGGTCAACACGAAGTTCGTTTGAACTTCATAACGTGAGCGTAATCACGATGGTTATAGTCCCTAGTGACTATACCTACTGATTACCACGTTGTCTAGGCATAGTGACGAGTCGTAGTTTCGGCCAAAATGCGTATTCTTGCGTATTTTGTAACCAAACTACTTTTAGGTATCAAAACCGTTTGTTTTGATACCAAACCTGTTTTCAAACTTTGTTAAACATGTTCTAACATGTTTAGCTCGTCACTTTAGGTTTAGTGCTTGTGTAGAGTCGTAAGGTAAGCGATCTAATCAATCGCTTAGACTTACGAACCCGACCCGTTTGGTCGATCATTAGGATCTGACCAAACACTTTAGGTGACCATAGTTGAATAGGGAATAACCTTCCGAGGTTATACCTTATGGTCACTTCATTTAGTTAGTTGTATGATAGGTAGTTTATATGCCTTAGGAAAATGACCAAAATGCCCTTTTTCGCATAATTTCATTTTAAGCATATGTAACACCTATTTTGACATCTAAACTGATTATATAACATAATTAGATATGTTAAGGCATATAATACTTGTCATAGGACTAGTTAGGCGTCTCAAACGCACGTTTGCATGAACGATGCGTTAAAGTGGCGTAAGCTACCTTAACGGATCGTAATGGGTCGTAAGCACTTAGAATAGGTTTCATTTTAGAATGTAGGCTTGTTAAACCATAACACATGAGTTCCAATACTCATTTGGTTCACAAGACCTCATTCTACCCAATCTTCCGATTTAGGTGTCAATTTCCTAATATAGTGTCTGTTACCCTAGGAATCGCTTCAACACTTGAACTCTTGGTCTTTTGAGCTTTGTTATATCTTTTGAACCGGGACTATACGCAACCCCAGGCGAGTACATAGTTCCCCTCTTTTACTGTTTTCAAATGTTTTGGGGTGATTCATATGTGCAATCGATTTGTTTTCAAAATGTATGGCATACATGTGTTCACTAAGTGCTTTTATGTGTATTATTCTGATTATGCAAATGATATGTTTTATCCTTAAGTAATCTACCTATCTTCATAGTTAGATTCATATAGGATATTTGAAGTACAGACTTAGATCTTCATATCTTCATAGTAGATTTTTAAGGAGTACTTTGCAAACTCAATGGTTGGTTTTTGTGTAGATTGTCGGTGATTTAGATAACGAAACTAGATAATACAATAAGCACATGGTGGATACGCCGCTGGTACTTCCTATATATAAGTGTGCTTATTGTATTACCTTTCGTGGCGTTATCCCGAATCACCATTAGGATTTAGTTTGGTTTCAATTCAATAATTCAATATGATAAGAACTCAGGATCCCTGTAGTATCTATCTATCTTCATAGTTAGACTTATATGGGATGTTTAAAGTACCAATATTGGAATCCTTTATTGGATTCATAGTGTGCTTTAATGTGTGTTAAGTTAGACAATGTGATAGAACGCAAATCCTTATAGCATCTATCTATCTTCATAGATCGATTCTTGTAGGATGTTTAAAGTACTGATACTGGAGTCCTTGATTGGATTCATTGTGTACTTTAATGCGTGTTCACAAGTTGGTTGGTTTATGTGTTAAGTGGTAGTTGTGATTTAAATAACGAAACGGGTATAATAAAATAAGCACATGGTGGATACGCCACTGGTACTTCCTATATATAAGTGTTCTTATTTTATTATTCTTGTAGCGTTATCTGGATCACTTTAGGATTTTGTGTACAATTGTTCATTGTTGGTTATCAAAATCTTTGTAGAATCTTCCATATTCTTATGTGTTAGATTCTTAGAAAGATATCTGAAGTATTATCATGATTCATTGATTTGATTTATGTAATACTTATATATGTTTTGATTTATTTCAAAACAATTATTATTAATCCTTGATTGGATTCCTAATAACAGATTCTCAAGTTTTTATGATAGTTAAATCGGGATTTCAATATAAAACATAAAACTTACTTAGTAAATATCATAATGCCATATACAAACCTATTTTTGTCACAAATTTTCACAATTCAGACTACAATACCAAATGTTTTTGCCATTTATTTGGCCAATAAAACCTATGTATTCGTCGGCATTTTTATGCTGACTGTTTTCGCATATGTTTCAGGTTTTCGACTATTTCAAGCATGCAACGCATAGGACTGCATACGGGCCTTAGACTTCTAAAACAAAAGAACAATTACATGTATTCTTTGTTTGTAAAACGATGTTAATGATATTGAAACAATTTAGTACCAGTAGTTGTGAGCAATTTGTAACGTGATGTCACACCCCCAAAATCCACACGCGGAGTATCACCGCTTGGGAGCGTGACTGACCAGGATCAAGCCACCAATCATATAGAGCAATGTAAATAGTAAAAGTAAATTAATTTAACCAAACCAATCCATATGAAAGGTGTTCAAAACATAAGTATAAATTCAACGTTTAGCGGAAGCATATGATTAAAAGCCCAACATAAACAAAGTATGTAATGTCATAATGTTTAATCAAAGCATTCACGATCCTTGTCCACAACGACCGCGCCTCCCAGTGCAAGCTCCATGTATACCTAACGACCTGCAAGGCATGCAACAGAGAGTCAACAACTAGTTGAGCGAGTTCACAGTAAGTAAGTTCGTAATAGTAAGTTTGTTTCGTAACATGTGGCTCTACTAGACCGATAGTATGATCCATTAGTGGCGGCTTCCCATGTTTGCATATACACTAGACTATTTGTAACCATAAGTGTTCTTCTTAACCCGAGAACAGTAGTACGTACAAGCTTTATGTAGGTTTTACGTAAGTGTCCTTCTTTACCCGAGGACAGTGGTACGCGTGGGGTTTACGTAGGTTTTACGTAAGTGTCCTTCCTGACTCCGGAAGATAGTAGCATGTGTGAGTTTACATAGGTTTTACGTAAGTGTCCTTCCTGACTCCGGAATACAGTAGCATATACTTGTTTACGTAGGTTTTACGTAAGTGTCCTGCTTAACCCGAGGACCATGGTAGATAGTCTAGTAACCGTGTAAGTACGAGAAATTGTTCAATCCCATCATTCAACCCATTCCCAATCCCCAGGAATCCCATGCCTTGGTAAAGAGTGTGAACTCAACTTGGTTTGCTCGGTATGTTATTGCTTCTAGTGTTAATTAATGGTTAGGTCCGTTACACACGACCTAAGGTACATTGCACATAAACTCAATGTAAGTGTTTACGTTCAACTAGGGTTTACAATTCCTCGATGTCCAAACAACTGTGTTCCGTGTGCTAATCATGTACAGAATGACATGACATAGATTGTTCATACATACAGTATCATTCAGTAGTATAAAATATCCTACAGTCATGTACAGTAGCATACAGTAGCATGTTGTTCCTCATACAGGGTTATGAACTTGGCAGTATAAATAAACTCAGACACTTAACCATTCATGAAATTCGGACCATAAAGCATTCCATAAAACTCAGGCATGTTGTGCATCAAAGAAACTCAGACCATACAAGTAACACAGAAACTCAGACCACCCATATCACTAAAATTCGGACCATAACAACCCCTTAAAAGTCGGACCATGCATATTAACATCAAAAGGTCGGGCCATTAAATATCATAATATTCGGACTATACTTTCCCCCCTACAAAATTCGGACTTATCATTCAACATAAAAGGTCGGGCCATACCACCTAACAAAAGTCGGACCAAGTCTCTTATAAACAAACTCGGACCCAATCCCTTTTACAAACGAATTCGGACCAAGTCCCTTGTAACAAACTCGGACAGGGTAATCATCCATAAAACTTGGACCATACACTCATGTGAAATTCGGACATGGCATTCAAAGCATAAAACTCGGACAAACAAGCATAACCTTATAAAATTCGGACCCATATGCATCTTATATATAAATTCGGACCTTGCATGACATAATAAATTCGGACCATATATATACATAAAGTTCGGACCTTGTGGTGTTTAATCAAAACTCGGATTAAACAAGTATAACAAAACTCAGACGCTTAACTCCGAGTTACAACATACGTGATTTCCAAAGCCAATTCACAGAATCAATGGAACAGTTACACTTACGATCAAGAAACCCTAATTTCATACATTTGCATTGCAGTAATCTAATCATCAATCAAACATCTCTATCATAACGGGCATCTTAGTGTCAGGCAAGTGATTACACACTAATCATATCCATTTCACAATAATCAGAATCAATCAATAAACACAGAACTATTATATGTAGAACTAGGGTTTTGCATGAATCACATAATCAAAGATTTGCAACAAGAAATCATTAACGTTTACCTTAGATTGATTCTAGATGAAGAGGGAGATCAAAAGTGATGAAGAGCTTGTGCCAAGAAGATGATTGTAGAGAGAATTGTAGAGGAATGGTGAAGGTACGTATGATGATTGTGAGATGATTGTGAGGGAGGTTAGGGTTAAGAGTGATTAAGATTTCACTAACTACTCTACTCACCCCTAAGTATCATCTTTTACATAAAACACACCCATCACAATATAATTTACAGTTTCATCACCAAGTTCATGTATTTGTCAAATCATTCGAAAGATAACACATAACCATGCAATAATCACAATACACTTTATCAACTCACAACGTATACAGTTACAAAGCAAACCAATTGTGTAAGTAAGCAACTAAACAGACAGTGAACGTGCAATAAATGCGAAAGTGGAATCTCGAAAACTCGAATTGTCACATTATCCCCAACTTGAAGGAAATTTCGTCCCGAAATTTAGCATGCGGTTACTGAGGAAGCTAGGTAAGTTGTATCGTTTACTGGTTTTCCTGGGGTGTCACATCATCCCCCCGTTGATTTGGAATTTCGTCCCGAAATTCTGTTGTAGCTTCAGCCTCAGTAGTGGTTGCACTGTTTTCGAATAACTGGGGATACTTGAGTTTCATTTGGTCTTCTCGTTCCCAGCTGAACTCTGGGCCACGACGGGAGTTCCAATGAACTCATACAAGAGGTATTCTAGTGTGCTTGAGGATCTTAACATCCCGGTCCGTGATTTCTACTGGTTCCTCGACGAACTGCAACCGCTCGTCGATAGTGAGCTCCTTCAAAGGAACTATGAGGGTCTCATCTGACAGACACTTCTTCAGATTTGACACGTGGAAAACATTGTGAACTGCACCGAGTTCAGCTGGTAGGTTCAGTTTGTAGGCCACTTTGCCTATTCTTTCAGTGATTTCGAACGGTCCAACATACCGCCGATTGAGCTTGCCTCGTTTACCAAAACGAACCACACCCTTCCAGGGTGAGACTTTGAGTAGCACTCGATCCCCAACTTGGAACTCGAGCGGTTTCCTGCGCTTATCAGCGTAACTTTTCCGACGGTCGCGAGCTACCACCATGCGTTGTAGTATCTGTGCAATTCGTTCAGTAGCATCAACTACAAGTTCTGGACCTGTGATTTGACTATCCCCCACCTCTACCCAACAGAGAGGTGACCGGCATTTACGTCCGTACAATGCCTCGAATGGAGCGGCTTGAATGCTGGTGTGGTAACTGTTATTGTACGAAAACTCCACTAAAGGGAGATGCTTTTCCCAGCTGTTGCCGAAATCAATAACACATGCCCGAAGCATGTCTTCTAGAGTTTGAATCGTGCGCTCAGACTGCCCATCCGTCTGAGGGTGATAAGCTGTGCTCATGTCTAATCGAGAGCCAAAAGATTTGTGCATTGCTTGCCATAGTTCTGAAGTGAATCGTGCATCCCAATCCGAAATAATAGAGGTTGGCACGCCGTGCCTCGAAACAACTTCTTTCAAGTAGACGTCTGCTAAGGTAGAGAACTTATCCGTTTCCTTAATAGCCAGGAAGTGTACAGACTTTGTGAGTCGATCCACGATCACCCAAATGGTATCGTTTCCACACTGGGATCTAGGCAGGCCAGTAACGAAATCCATGGAAATTTCCTCCCATTTCCACTGCGGTATCTTTGGTTGCTGAAGTAGGCCTGATGGTTTCTGATATTCAACTTTGACCCTTGCACAGGTCAAACATTTGCCGACGTACGTTGCGATGAGGGCTTTCATGCTTGGCCACCAATACGTAGTTTTAAGATCGTGGTACATCTTATCCGAACCTGGATGTACCGAGTAGCGAGACTTGTGTGCTTCATCCATCACAAGTTCTCGTAAACCGCCATATAGTGGGGCCCAAATACGCCCCGTTACATAGTAGGCCCCGTCTTCCTTTTGATCTAATCGCTGCCTTGAACCGCGTAAGGCTTCAGCCTTGACATTTCCTGGTTTCAATGCTTCTACCAGAGCATCTCGTATCTGAGCAGGAAGACTGGATTGGATAGTGAGCTGCAAGGCTCGTACACGCCTAGGTGTAGTATCTTTTCGACTGACGGCATCAGCCACAACATTGGCTTTGCCTGGATGGTACTTGATGGCGCATTCGTAATCAACCAGCAGTTCAACCCATCGACGTTGACGCATGTTCAGTTCCTTCTGCTTGAAAATATGCTCGAGACTCCTGTGATCGGTGTAGATAGTGCACTTGGTACTGTACAGGTAGTGTTGCCATATCTTAAGCGCAAAAACAACAGCTCCCAGCTCTAAATCGTGCGTCGTGTAGTTCCGTTCGTGAACTTTGAGTTGGCGCGAAGCATAAGCAATAACTTTATCCCGTTGCATCAATACACAACCAAGCCCATGTATCGATGCGTCACAATAGACCACAAAATCGTCCGTGCCCTCTGGTAATGAGAGAATAGGTGCGCTGCATAGTCTATCCTTTAAGTGCTGAAAAGCGGTTTCCTGGGGATTACCCCAACGATAAGTAGCACCTTTCTGTGTCAGTAGTGTAAGCGGCTGCGCAATCTTTGAGAAGTCTTTAATGAATCGTCTGCAGTAACCCGCCAAACCCACGAATTGGCGTATTTCCGTTGGTGTACGCGGTGCAGGCCAGTTCCTGATCGAATCTACCTTGGATGGATCAACATGAATCCCATCCTTGTTTACCACATGGCCTAGGAAGTGGACTTCACGAAGCCAGAAGTCGCATTTTGAAAACTTGGCATACAGTTGTTCTTTTCGAAGAAGTTCCAAGATAAGTCGCAAATGCTGCTCGTGTTCCTCCTGACTCTTGGAATAGATTAGAATGTCGTCGATAAAAACAATTACAAACTTGTCTAGATAGGGTTTGCACACCCTGTTCATAAGGTCCATAAAGACTGCAGGCGCGTTCGTTAGCCCGAATGGCATGACTAGAAACTCGTAGTGGCCGTAGCGTGTTCTGAATGCTGTCTTAGAGACGTCCTCCTCCTGGACTCTCAGCTGATGGTAACCTGACCTTGGATCAATCTTGGAGTAGTAGCTCGACCCTTGCAACTGGTCGAATAAATCATCAATACGCGACAGAGGGTAGCGGTTCTTCACCGTCACCTTGTTGAGTTCGCGGTAATCTATGCACATCCTGAAGGTACCGTCCTTCTTTTTCATGAATAACACCGGAGCTCCCCAAGGCGAAGAGCTAGGACGAATAAAGCCCTTATCCAAGAGCTCTTGTAGTTGCTTCGATAGTTCTTCCATTTCTGATGGAGCTAAGCGATACGGTGGGCGACCTATAGGTGCTGCCCAGAACTATAGGAATGAGGTCGATAGAGAACGTCTGACCAGCGAGGATAAGATTACAACCCTGAACTATGTGTGGCCTCTAGACTTTTACCATTAGCTAACACTATGACATGTTTGGTGTTCAAGGGAGTTGGTGCACGTTTTAACATTTGACTAACTTTCAAGGACATACAACTGGTATCCACACCCGAATCAAACAAGACAGTAACATAAAAGTTGTCGAGAAGAAACTTACCCATTATTATGTTAGGATCGTTCCTTGCGTCACCCTGACCAATCACGTACATGCGGCCCCGGCGTCATTGTTTCCATTGTTTCCCCCAACGCTATCCCCGTTGTCGTCCCTGTTTCCATGGTCGTGGTTCTGAGTCTGGTCCTGGTTTATTTGCAGACAATGTCTCTTGTAGTGATCTTTAGCATCACACTGAAAACATCCTTTAAAACTCTGTTGTTGCTGCTGATTCTGTGGAGATTGAGGCGGCCGTTGCTTTTCTTGAGTTACAGGACGTGAGCTTCGACAATCCTTAGCTTCATGACCTATCTTGAGACACCTCTGACAACGACCCTTGTTGCACTGACCGCTGTGGTGCCTATTGCATCTGTTACACTTTGGATGATTTCCTCGATATCCACTCTGCCCACGACTACCAGAAAACTGCTGACTGGGACTCTGGTAGTCATCTATCTTTTGCTGCTGTGCCAGAGGCTGAACCGGAATTAATCCCTTGCTCAGGTTTCCATCCCACTTGCGTTTGTTGTCACTAGAAACACATGTAGTAGCAGCTTTAACACGTTTTGGTAATTTGTTTTGTTCTACTGCCTGGTCTGTGAGACAATGAGCAAGCCGAGTGACTTGCTAGATAGTGCCAAGATTAGCTGCGGTCACATGACTCTGAATTTCGGGCACCAGACCCTTGAGATACAACTCGATGCGTTTGGTGGGAGGGTCTACCATAGCGGGACAAAATGTGGCTAATTCATTTGATCTCTTCGTATAAGCCTCAATTTCAGACCCCGCCGTCTGTAAGTTGAGGAACTCCACCTCTAGTTTGTGAATGTCTTCCCGACTGCAAAACTCTTCCTTAATTAGGTCCTTGAACTCGTTCCAGGGGGTGGCATTAGCAGCTGCTAGCCCTAACATCTGAACCTGTGCTTCCCACCAGGTTAATGCAGCACCTTCGAGTGTTCCAGTAGTAAACTTTACTCTACGAGACTCAGGGCAATCACGCACCTCAAAGTCAGTTTCGAGCCTCTCGAACCAATGGAGGAGGCCTACAACTCCCTCAGTACCGCTGAAGGTACTAGGTCGGCAATCCTGGAGATTTTTGAAGGTGCAAACAGGTGGCTGAGCTTGTTGACCTATTATGTATAAGAATAGGACAAGGTTAAACACAAGAGTTGGTTTAGGAGTGTAGGATCTAAAGATCCTAGTGTGAGTCACAACTGCACGGTATACCTCCTGCTTGTATGGCTGCAAGTGCCGCAGCAACTCGTTCGTTAATGAGAGCCGTCAACTGGGCTTGAGTCAAACTGATACGTCCGGCCATGATCTTCATAGCAAATGTAACGTAAGTGAGAGAGATTCGCGAATAGTGCGATGACAGAAGAGAGTAAGCACACAAGTGTTCTCAAGAAATAACGAATAGTAAGCAATGTAATCTAAGCATACTACGAGCAAAGTTCTATGTAATTCTAGCATGTAGGCAATAAACATAAACCTTATTACCTAGGATGTTGAGTCTTGCACGTGGAGCGAGGCGTCGTTGTGGATCGTTGAGCACTGTACTGGTTATAGTCTGGTTTTAATAAAAACGTTTTTCCCTTATTAAAACCGAGTTCTCTATAACCAATGGCTCTGATACCAATCTGTCACACTCCCAAAATCCACACGCGGAGTATCACCGCTTGGGAGCATGACTGACCAGGATCAAGCCACCAATCATATAGAGCAATGTAAATAGTAAAAGTTAATGTAATTTAACCAAACCAATCCATATGAAAGGTGTTCAAAACATAAGTATAAATTCAACGTTTAGCGGAAGCATATGAGTAAAAGCCCAACATAAACAAAGTATGTAATGTCATAATGTTTAATCAAAGCATTCACGATCCTTGTCGACAACGACCGCGCCTCCCAGTGCAAGCTCCATGTATACCTAACGACCTGCAAGGCATGCAATAGAGAGTCAACAACTAGTTGAGCGAGTTCACAGTAAGTAAGTTCGTAATAGTAAGTTTGTTTCGTAACATGTGGCTCTACTAGACCGATAGTATGATCCATTAGTGGGGGCTTCCCATGTTTGCATATACACTAGACTATTTGTAACCATAAGTGTTCTTCTTAACCCGAGAACAGTAGTACGTACAAGCTTTATGTAGGTTTTACGTAAGTGTTCTTCTTTACCCGAGGACAGTGGTACGCGTGGGGTTTACGTAGGTTTTACGTAAGTGTCCTTCCTGACTCCGGAAGACAGTAGCATGTGTGAGTTTACGTAGGTTTTACGTAAGTGTCCTTCCTGACTCTAGAAGACAGTAGCATATACTTGTTTACGTAGGTTTTACGTAAGTGTCCTGCTTAACCCGAGGACCATGGTAGATAGTCTAGTAACCGTGTAAGTACGAGAAATTGTTCAATCCCATCATTCAACCCATTCCCAATCCCCGGGAATCCCATGCCTTGGTAAAGAGTGTGAACTCACCTTGGTTTGCTCGGTATGTTATTGCTTCTAGTGTTAATTAATGGTTAGGTCCGTTACACACGACCTAAGGTACATTGCACATAAACTCAATGTAAGTGTTTACGTTCAATTAGGGTTTACAATTCCTCGATGTCCAAACAACTGTGTTCCGTGTGCTAATCGTGTACAGAATGACATGACATAGATTGTTCATACATACAGTATCATTCAGTAGTATACAGTATCATACAGTCATGTACAGTAGCATACAGTAGCATGTTGTTCCTCATACAGGGTTATGAACTTGGCAGTATAAATAAACTCAGACACTTAACCATTCATGAAATTTGGACCATAAAGCATTCCATAAAACTCAGGCATGTTGTGCATCAAAGAAACTCAGACCATACAAGTAACACAGAAACTCAGACCACCCATATCACTAAAATTCGGACCATAACAACCCCTTAAAAGTCGGACCATGCATATTAACATCAAAAGGTCGGGCCATTAAATATCATAATATTCGGACCATACTTTCCCCCCTACAAAATTCGGACTTATCATTCAACATAAAAGGTCGGGCCATACCACCTAACAAAAGTCGGACCAAGTCTCTTATAAACAAACTCGGACCCAATCCCTTTTACAAACAAATTCGGACCAAGTCCCTTGTAACAAACTCGGACAGGGTAATCATCCACAAAACTTGGACCATACACTCATGTGAAATTCGGACATGGCATTCAAAGCATAAAACTCGGACAAACAAGCATAACCTTATAAAATTCGGACCCATATGCATCTTATATATAAATTCGGACCTTGCATGACATGATAAATTCAGACCATATATATACATAAAGTTCGGACCTTGTGGTGTTTAATCAAAACTCGGATTAAACAAGTATAACAAAACTCATACGCTTAACTCCGAGTTACAACATACGTGATTTCCAAAGCCAATTCACAGAATCAATGGAACAGTTACACTTACGATCAAGAAACCCTAATTTCATACATTTGCATTGCAGTAATCTAATCATCAATCAAACATCTCTATCATAACAGGCATCTTAGTGTCAGGCAAGTGATTAAACACTAATCATATCCATTTCACAATAATCAGAATCAATCAATAAACACAGAACTATTATATGTAGAACTAGGGTTTTGCATGAATCACATAATCAAAGATTAACAACAAGAAATCATTAACGTTTACCTTAGATTGATTCTAGATGAAGAGGGAGATCAAAAGTGATGAAGAGCTTGTGCCAAGAAGATGATTGTAGAGAGAATTGTAGAGGAATGGTGAAGGTACGTATGATGATTGTGAGATCATTGTGAGGGAGGTTAGGGTTAAGAGTGATTAAGATTTCACTAACTACTCTACTCACCCCTAAGTATCATCTTTTACATAAAACACACCCATCACAATATAATTTACAGTTTCATCACCAAGTTCATGTATTTGTCAAATCATTCGAAAGATAACACATAACCATGCAATAATCACAATACACTTTATCAACTCACAACGTATACAGTTACAAAGCAAACCAATTGTGTAAGTGAGCAACTAAACAGACAGTGAACGTGCAATAAATGCGAAAGTGGAATCTCGGAAACTCGAATTGTCACATTATCCCCAACTTGAAGGAAATTTCGTCCTGAAATTTAGCATGCGGTTACTGAGGAAGCTAGGTAAGTTGTATCGTTTACTGGTTTTCCTGGAGTGTCACATCATCCCCCCGTTGATTTGGAATTTCGTCCCGAAATTCTGTTGTAGCTTCAGCCTCAGTAGTGGTTGCACTGTTTTCGAATAACTGGGGATACTTGAGTTTCATTTGGTCTTCTCGTTCCCAGGTGAACTCTGGGCCACGACGGGAGTTCCAACGAACTCATACAAGAGGTATTCTAGTGTGCTTGAGGATCTTAACATCCCGGTCCGTGATTTCTACTGGTTCCTCGACGAACTGCAACCGCTCGTCGATAGTGAGCTCCTTCAAAGGAACTATGAGGGTCTCATCTGACAGACACTTCTTCAGATTTGACACGTGGAAAACATTGTGAACTGCACCGAGTTCAGCTGGTAGGTTCAGTTTGTAGGCCACTTTGCCTATTCTTTCAGTGATTTCGAACGGTCCAACATACCGCCGATTGAGCTTGCCTCGTTTACCAAAACGAACCACACCCTTCCAGGGTGAGACTTTGAGTAGCACTCGATCCCCAACTTGGAACTCGAGCGGTTTCCTGCGCTTATCAGCGTAACTTTTCTGACGGTCGCGAGCTGCCACCATGCGTTGTAGTATCTGTGCAATTCGTTCAGTAGCATTAACTACAAGTTCTGGACCTGTGATTTGACTATCCCCCACCTCTGCCCAACAGAGAGGTGACCGGCATTTACGTCCGTACAATGCCTCGAATGGAACGGCTTGAATGCTAGTGTGGTAACTGTTATTGTACGAAAACTCCACTAAAGGGAGATGCTTTTCCCAGCTGTTGCCGAAATCAATAACACATGCCCGAAGCATGTCTTCTAGAGTTTGAATCGTGCGCTCAGACTGCCATCCGTCTGAGGGTGATAAGCTGTGCTCATGTCTAATCGAGAGCCAAAAGATTTGTGCATTGCTTGCCATAGTTCTGAAGTGAATCGTGCATCCCAATCCGAAATAATAGAGGTTGGCACGCCGTGCCTCGAAACAACTTCTTTCAAGTAGACGTCTGCTAAGGTAGAGAACTTATCCGTTTCCTTAATAGCCAGGAAGTGTACAGACTTTGTGAGTCGATCCACGATCACCAAATGGTATCGTTTCCACGCTGGGATCTAGGCAGGCCAGTAACGAAATCCATGGAAATTTCCTCCCATTTCCACTGCGGTATCTTTGGTTGCTGAAGTAGGCCTGATGGTTTCTAATATTCAACTTTGACCCTTGCACAGGTCAAACATTTGCCGACGTACGTTGCGATGAGGGCTTTCATGCTTGGCCACCAATACGTAGTTTTAAGATCGTGGTACATCTTATCCGAACCTGGATGTACCGAGTAGCGAGACTTGTGTGCTTCATCCATCACAAGTTCTCGTAAACCGCCATATAGTGGGGCCCAAATACGCCCCGTTACATAGTAGGCCCCGTCTTCCTTTTGATCTAATCGCTGCCTTGAACCGCGTAAGGCTTCAGCCTTGATATTTCCTGGTTTCAATGCTTCTACCTGAGCATCTCGTATCTGAGCAGGAAGACTGGATTGGATAGTGAGCTGCAAGGCTCGTACACGCCTAGGTGTAGTATCTTTTCGACTAAGGGCATCAGCCACAACATTGGCTTTGCCTGGATGGTACTTGATGGCGCATTCGTAATCATTCAGTAGTTCAACCCATCGACGTTGACGCATGTTCAGTTCCTTCTGCTTGAAAATATGCTCGAGACTCCTGTGATCGGTGTAGATAGTGCACTTGGTACCGTACAGGTAGTGTCGCCATATCTTAAGCGCAAAAACAACAGCTCCCAGCTCTAAATCGTGCGTCGTGTGGTTCCGTTCGTGAACTTTGAGTTGGCGCGAAGCATAAGCAATAACTTTATCCCGTTGCATCAATACACAACCAAGCCCATGTATCGATGCGTCACAATAGACCACAAAATCATCCGTGCCCTCTGGTAATGAGAGAATAGGTGCGCTGCATAGTCTATCCTTTAAGTGCTGAAAAGCGGTTTCCTGGGGATTACCCCAACGATAGGTAACACCTTTCTGTGTCAGTAGTGTAAGCAGCTGCGCAATCTTTGAGAAGTCTTTAATGAATCGTCTGCAGTAACCCGCCAAACCCAAGAATTGACGTATTTCTGTTGGTGTACGCGGTGCAGGCCAGTTCCTGATCGAATCTACCTTGGATAGATCAACATGAATCCCATCCTTGATTACCACATGGCCTAGGAAGTGGACTTCACGAAGCCAGAAGTCGCATTTTGAAAACTTGGCAAACAGTTGTTCTTTTCGAAGAAGTTCCAAGATAAGTCGCAAATGCTGCTCGTGTTCCTCCTGACTCTTGGAATAGATTAGAATGTCGTCGATAAAAACAATTACAAACTTGTCTAGATAGGGTTTGCACACCCTGTTCATAAGGTCCATAAAGACTGCAGGCGCGTTCGTTAGCCCGAATGGCATGACTAGAAACTCGTAGTGGCCGTAGCATGTTCTGAATGCTGTCTTAGAGACGTCCTCCTCCCGGACTCTCAGCTGATGGTAACCTGACCTTGGATCAATCTTGGAGTAGTAGCTCGACCCTTGCAACTGGTCGAATAAATCATCAATACGCGACAGAGGGTAGCGGTTCCTCACTGTCACCTTGTTGAGTTCGCGGTAATCTATGCACATCCTGAAGGTACCGTCCTTCTTTTTCACTAATAACACCGAAGCTCCCCAAGGCGAAGAGCTAGGACGAATAAAGCCCTTATCCAAGAGCTCTTGTAGTTGCTTCGATAGTTCTTCCAATTCTGATGGAGCTAAGCGATACGGTGGGCGAGCTATAGGTGCTGCCCAGAACTATAGGAATGAGGTCGATAGAGAACGTCTGACCAGCGAGGATAAGATTACAACCCTGAACTATGTGTGGCCTCTAGACTTTTACCATTAGCTAACACTACGACATGTTTGGTGTTCAAGGGAGTTGGTGCACGTTTTAACATTTGACTAACTTTCAAGGACATATAACTGGTATCCACACCCGAATCAAACAAGACAGTAACATAAAAGTCGTCGAAAAGAAACTTACCCATTATTATGTTAGGATCGTTCCTTGCGTCACCCTGACCAATCACGTACATGCGGCCCCGGCGTCATTGTTTCCATTGTTTCCCCCAACGCTATCCCCGTTGTCGTCCCTGTTTCCATGGTCGTGGTTCTGAGTCTGGTCCTGGTTTATTTGCAGACAATGTCTCTTGTAGTGATCTTTAGCATCACACTGAAAACATCCTTTAAAACTCTGTTGTTGCTGCTGATTCTGTGGAGATTGAGGCGGCCGTTGCTTTTCTTGAGTTACAGGACGTGAGCTTCGACAATCCTTAGCTTCATGACCTATCTTGAGACACCTCTGACAACGACCCTTGTTGCACTGACCGCTGTGGTGCCTATTGCATCTGTTACACTTTGGATGATTTCCTCGATATCCACTCTGCCCACGACTACCAGAAAACTGCTGACTGGGACTCTGGTAGTCATCTATCTTTTGCTGCTGTGCCAGAGGCTGAACCGGAATTAATCCCTTGCTCAGGTTTCCATCCCACTTGCGTTTGTTGTCACTAGAAGCACATGTAGTAGTAGCTTTAACACGTTTCGGTAGTTTGTTTTGTTCTACTGCCTGGTCTGTGAGACGATGAGCAAGCCGAGTGACTTGCTGGATAGTGCCAAGATTAGCTGCGGTCACATGACTCTGAATTTCGGGCACCAGACCCTTGAGATACAACTCCATGCGTTTGGTGGGAGGGTCTACCATAGCGGGACAAAATGTGGCTAATTCATTTGATCTCTTTGTATAAGCCTCAATTTCAGACCCCGCCATCTGTAAGTTGAGGAACTCCACCTCTAGTTTGTGAATGTCTTCCCGACTGCAAAACTCTTCCTTAATTAGGTCCTTGAACTCGTTCCAGGGGGTGGCATTAGCAGCTGCTAGCCCTAACATCTGAACCTGTGCTTCCCACCAGGTTAATGCAGCACCTTCGAGTGTTCCAGTAGCAAACTTTACTCTACGAGACTCAGGGCAATCACGCACCTCAAAGTCAGTTTCGAGCCTCTCGAACCAATGGAGGAGGCCTACAACTCCCTCAGTACCGCTGAAGGTACTAGGTCGGCAATCCTTGAGATTTTTAAAGGTACAAACAGGTGGCTGAGCGTGTTGACCAATTGTGTATAAGAATAGGACAAGGTTAAACACAAGAGTTGGTTTAGGAGTGTAGGATCTAAAGATCCTAGTGTGAGTCACAACTGCAGGGTATACCTCCTGCTTGTATGGCTGCAAGTGCCGCAGCAACTCGTTCGTTAATGAGAGCCGTCAACTGGGCTTGAGTCAAATTGATACGTCCGGCCATGATCTTCATAGCAAATGTAACGTAAGTGAGAGAGATTCGCGAATAGTGCGATGACAGAAGAGAGTAAGCACACAAGTGTTCTCAAGCAATAACGAATAGTAAGCAATGTAATCTAAGCATACTACGAGCAAAGTTCTATGTAATTCTAGCATGTAGGCAATAAACATAAACCTTATTACCTAGGATGTTGAGTCTTGCACGTGGAGCGAGGCGTCGTTGTGGATCGTTGAGCACTGTACTGGTTATAGTCTGGTTTTAATAAAAACGTTTTTCCCTTATTAAAACCTAGTTCTCTATAACCAATGGCTCTGATACCAATCTGTCACACTCCCAAAATCCACACGCGGAGTATCACCGCTTGGGAGCGTGACTGACCAGGATCAAGCCACCAATCATATAGAGCAATGTAAATAGTAAAAGTAAATGTAATTTAACCAAACCAATCCATATGAAAGGTGTTCAAAACATAAGTATAAATTCAACGTTTAGCAGAAGCATATGAGTAAAAGCCCAACATAAACAAAGTATGTAATGTCATAATGTTTAATCAAAGCATTCACGATCCTTGTCCACAACGACCGCGCCTCCCAGTGCAAGCTCCATGTATACCTAACGACCTGCAAGGCATGCAACAGAGAGTCAACAACTAGTTGAGCGAGTTCACAGTAAGTAAGTTCGTAATAGTAAGTTTGTTTCGTAACATGTGGCTCAACTAGGCCGATAGTATGATCCATTAGTGGGGGCTTCCCATGTTTGCATATACACTAGACTATTTGTAACCATAGGTGTTCTTCTTAACCCGAGAACAGTAGTACGTACAAGCTTTACGTAGGTTTTACGTAAGTGTCCTTCTTTACCCGAGGACAGTGGTACGCGTGGGGTTTACGTAGGTTTTACGTAAGTGTCCTTCCTGACTCCGGAAGACAGTAACATGTGTGAGTTTACGTAGGTTTTACGTAAGTGTCCTTCCTGACTCTAGAAGACAGAAGCATATACTTGTTTACGTAGGTTTTACGTAAGTAACCTGCTTAACCCGAGGACCATGGTAGATAGTCTAGTAACCATGTAAGTACGAGAAATTGTTCAATCCCATCATTCAACCCATTCCCAATCCCCGGGAATCCCATGCCTTGGTAAAGAGTGTGAACTCACCTTGGTTTGCTCGGTATGTTATTGCTTCTAGTGTTAATTAATGGTTAGGTCCGTTACACACGACCTAAGGTACATTGCACATAAACTCAATGTAAGTGTTTACGTTCAATTAGGGTTTACAATTCCTCGATGTCCAAACAATTGTGTTCCGTGTACTAATCGTGTACAGAATGACATGACATAGATTGTTCATACATACAGTATCATTCAGTAGTATACAGTATCATACAGTCATGTACAGTAGCATACAGTAGCATGTTGTTCCTCATACAGGGTTAT
This sequence comes from Helianthus annuus, assembly GCF_002127325.2. Classification (NCBI taxonomy): domain Eukaryota; kingdom Viridiplantae; phylum Streptophyta; class Magnoliopsida; order Asterales; family Asteraceae; genus Helianthus; species Helianthus annuus. The sequence continues at coordinate 8,240,096 of NC_035439.2, forward strand.
GAACTTGGCAGTATAAATAAACTCAGACATTTAACCATTCATGAAATTCGGACCATAAAGCATTCCATAAAACTCAGGCATGTTGTGCATCAAAGAAACTCAGACCATACAAGTAACACAGAAACTCAGACCACCCATATCACTAAAATTCGGACCATAACAACCCCTTAAAAGTCGGACCATGCATATTAACATCAAAAGGTCGGGCCATTAAATATCATAATATTCGGACCATACTTTCCCCCCTACAAAATTCGGACTTATCATTCAACATAAAAGGTCGGGCCATACCACCTAACAAAAGTCGGACCAAGTCTCTTATAAACAAACTCGGACCCAATCCCTTTTACAAACAAATTCGGACCAAGTCCCTTGTAACAAACTCGGACAGGGTAATCATCCACAAAACTTGGACCATACACTCATGTGAAATTCGGACATGGCATTCAAAGCATAAAACTCGGACAAACAAGCATAACCTTATAAAATTCGGACCCATATGCATCTTATATATAAATTCGGACCTTGCATGACATAATAAATTCGGACCATATATATACATAAAGTTCGGACCTTGTGGTGTTTAATCAAAACTCGGATTAAACAAGTATAACAAAACTCAGACGCTTAACTCCGAGTTACAACATACGTGATTTCCAAAGCCAATTCACAGAATCAATGGAACAGTTACACTTACGATCAAGAAACCCTAATTTCATACATTTGCATTGCAGTAATCTAATCATCAATCAAACATCTCTATCATAACAGGCATCTTAGTGTCAGGCAAGTGATTACACACTAATCATATCCATTTCACAATAATCAGAATCAATCAATAAACACAGAACTATTATATGTAGAACTAGGGTTTTGCATGAATCACATAATCAAAGATTAACAACAAGAAATCATTAACGTTTACCTTAGATTGATTCTAGATGAAGAGGGAGATCAAAAGTGATGAAGAGCTTGTGCCAAGAAGATGATTGTAGAGAGAATTGTAGAGGAATGGTGAAGGTACGTATGATGATTGTGAGATGATTGTGAGGGAGGTTAGGGTTAAGAGTGATTAAGATTTCACTAACTACTCTACTCACCCCTAAGTATCATCTTTTACATAAAGCACACCCATCACAATATAATTTACAGTTTCATCACCAAGTTCATGTATTTGTCAAATCATTCGAAAGATAACACATAACCATGCAATAATCATAATACACTTTATCAACTCACAACGTATACAGTTACAAAGCAAACCAATTGTGTAAGTAAGCAACTAAACAGACAGTGAACGTGCAATAAATGCGAAAGTGGAATCTCGGAAACTCGAGTTGTCACACGTGACTCCCCGATATTTCCGCCGTGTGTTGTTATATTACGCGATTGGGGTGTTACAGATTGGTATCAGAGCACTGGTTATAGGGAATTAGGTTATTAGCATACCTTAAACCTAGTCTATAACCTTCCTAGGGCCCAAACATGAGTAGACTTAGGACTTCTTTCCTATTCCTCATCCTTATTCATGCCACAACTACTCTATGAATTACGAATCATCTAACCTTAGATGATTTATCCTGAACCTTAGGTTTTATGCCTTGAGGTATTCTCCACAATGTTTTCTCAAAGCATTTTCATTAAAATATTTTCCAACTTGTTTTCTTAAATGTTTTTCTCAAAATGTTTTCATCAAAATATTTTTTTTTCTTTTCAAAATGTTTTCTCAAATGTTTTTGTCAAAAATATTTCGCAAACATGTTTTATCTCAAACAATTTGTATCAAAAGATTTATTAAATGTTTTCTTCAAACGTTTTTCATTGAAATCTTGGATTTTAATAATGTGAACACATGCAATCTGGAAGGGTGGATGCTTGTACCCCGAGTTTTCTGTCTAAGGCCAGAGTGTGCATTTTCAGACCAGTCACTCTTACCTGGGAACTCTTAGGGTGAGTGTTCACTTATAGGCTAAAGCATGTCTTCATGAAGAATTATAAAAACCTATCCATCCTAACCCTACCAATTTATTTTTAAACGACCTTTGTAACCCTACTCATTCATGTTATCCTCAGTAATGTGTTTGCTCTTTATGACAATCAAAGCATCCTTCTTTCCCAATACCATTTCATCATATTATCTTCGGTGATATGTTTGATTCAATACAGTTGAAATGAATCTCATTTCATTTCACGACTCTGCAAGATCCTATTTTCAAGATACTACCCTTGCCTTTTAAATTTCAATTTTTTACCATTTGGATGAGAATTTTCAAAATTTCAAACACAAAGATTTCTTTATTTCAAAATTTTAATTTAAAAACATTTTTGTCTTAAAATAATAAATTTTTAACAGGTAAAGAATGTTATATTACAAACCATTAACTCGGTTTGTATTCTCTCATCCAAAAATATTTAAAAAGTTTATTTTCAAGACAACTCTTGTCTCAAAACAATAATGTTACAAGCTGATAATAATTGGGTAACTCTGACTTTTGGTTTTCTCTATAGCTGCGTTTTCAAAATGCCTCCTCGACAAGATACACAACCTCAAACCAATGAAGAAGTCGCAGCCCTTGTCGCTCAGCAAATGGCTGCAGTGCTTCCAAACGTGGTAACCCAAATTCATCAGATATACAACAACAACTCCCAGTGTAATTTCAAGACCTTTAATTCAGCCAAACCGCTAAAATTTTATGGGTCTGAAGGAGCAACCGTACTCTTACAATGGTTTGAAAGTATAGAAAGCACATTCCGCCATGTTCAGTGTCCCAATGAGCAAAAGGTAGATTTCGCTTTGAGTGTCTTTCAAAGGAGAGCACTCACTTGGTGGAATGGTATTATGAGGGACCGAGGTGCCGAGGTAGCAATGGAACTGACGTGGGAAGAATTTAAAGATCTTATGAAGAAAGAATTCTGCCCACGAAGCGAAATCCATGCACTGGAAAATGAGTTCTATTATTTGAAACAGGATAGTGGGGAAAATCGTGCCTATACTGACCGATTTGAACAGTTAAGCCTACTTTGCCCCATTATGGTCACACCGTTGGATCGAGCCATTGAGAAATACATCGATGGTTTACCTGACCCTGTCCAAGACATCGTCACTGGCAGCCAACCTGCAACGCTCAGGGAGGCTAAGGAATTAGCTGTTATCTTTACTGATTCACAGGTTAGAAAAGGTAAGTTATCTGGACAAGGAGATAAGAAACAAGACACCGAATCTGTTACCGAAACTTTGAGAAGATCAAATATCGAATCTTCTAAAAATTCTAAGAAGCGCAAGGCTTCGAAGAATTTTGCAATTCCCGTACCTGCTCCACTGAACTCAGTACCCTTTAAGGGATTTTATCGTGGGAAGCAACCTTGGTGCAATCATTGCAATTATCATCATGCATCAAAATCCCCTTGTCGCCAGTGTACACTTTGTGGTTTGTTTGGATATCTAGCTGTGACCTGTCGTATCCAAAATCAAGCAGCCCCTACTCAGACTCGCCCAAGAGCATGTTTCAATTGTGGTGACTTAAATCATTTCAAGCGAAACTACCCCAAGCTTGCCAATGCTAATGGACGAGCATTCAACATCAATGAGGCTCAAGCTAATGATCAAGCGCTTATGATCATTTAAACATCTAAATTTCCTGTTTATTTTCAAGACCAATGTACATATTTTAAACAATGTTTGTAATGACAATATAAATTTCAAGAAGTTTATCTTTATCTCTGTTATTTTATTTTTCAATTTCAAATATTAATGTGATTGCACTATGTGTAATTTCAAATTCGTGCTAATTTTGAGGATTCCGTTCTTTAGGAACTAAATCTTATAATTTAGTATAATGTGATTGCACTCTGGTGCATTTATACAAATTTGGTAACACGATCAATACAAGATAATACTGTTTTATGATCATGGCTTTATACACATGATTTGTTTATCTAATATGTATAGCACATGATTGTAAATCCAATTTGCATCATATGATTGATACTTAGTACATTATTTTTCATTTACATTTCATGCTATGTATGTCCATTTAGTGCATACTTAGTACATTATTTTCATTTACATTTCATGCTATGTATGTCCATTTAGTGCATACCTAGTACATTGTTTTACATTGCATTTCTGTTACACATGTTCTTGTAGCATATGGACACATTGTTTTACATTTCTACCTTGTATGTTCACTTAGCATACCTAGCGCATGATTTGAAAATAATCTTCCTTGATATGCTTACGTTATGATGATAATGTGTGATTAGTATATGTTGCATTCTACCTGTTTGGTTAATATGAAACATATATATATTTGTACTAGAATAAAATAAATACTACTAAATTTGTCGTAGGCAAAATAAGTAGTGTTATCATTGCTAGTATGAAATACAATTCAATTTGACAGATGTTATGTTGTGACAATGTTTATTTGATTTAGTTGATAGTTCGACCTTATTATTTGTTTACCCTTGCTTAACAAGAGGAGCTATGTGGACCATGTGACGAAACGAGTAATTATGGGTGCATACTTAATTATGAGTTTCGACGCATGAGAATCATAGTAAGCCTTGTTAAGTATGGTGGCATAAAATCTAGAATGATTAAGGTAACGGGAGGAGTATGATGCGATAAGAACACGGTGGATATGCCGATGGTACTTCCTATATATAAGTGTTCTTATTGTGTTATTCTTCAGAACGTTGCTGAGGTCATTTGATGATTTTATGTTATCTTGGACCATTATGTGATTATGTGTTTGTTTGTTATTTGAGTGGTTATTTCCAATGGATATAAGCAAGTACATTCATTAACTCAAATCGAGCCGACCGGGAGTATGATATGGTGTTAAAGGTGACGATCTTGATGCCATAGGTATGTTGACCCGTCTCCTATGCATGAGATGCTCATGGTGCATTGGATGTACCTCGTGGGACGTTAGAAACCGTGTATGTGAAGGGCTTGAATGTACACCCCTTTGTTTGCTAGGAATTACACTAGGAGCTTAGTATAACATAGTGTCTTACTTAAATGATTTTTGAACACTAATCGACTATCACAAGTTTCAAAGGAGTGAATACCTTGAGACGCTTTGAATACCCCAAGTCATAATTTGAATTCCTTAAAATTTCCAAATAATTCTCCGCATCTTTGGGATCTAGCAATCTGCTTATCCATCAGTTGTTTCAATTCCACTCTACGGTCTCCTTCGAATAAATTTCGGGACGAAATTTCCTGAAGTAGGGGAGACTGTGACACCTGTGCTCCGTAAACACACACACAATGTAGGACACTATATTTTATCAAAGAAACAATGTGTTTTGACCTCAAAAATTTGTTTATTTTGGTTTTACAATTTCACATTTTGATTCTAGTTCATTTTCAAGCTTTAAATCGCTTTCTGGAAAGTTAAACGCGAACTGATGCGTAAACGAAATCAATTTAATGCGGAAAACACTCCGGAGTAGTGACATAGGCTTAACATACCTTAAATAACTTTTAGATAACTTTGAAATAAGTTTTGAAGGCTTTGTTGTGTCAAAAACAAGTTTATTCACACTCAGGGACTCTTGGCGTCAAACTGTGAAAGTCTGCTGATTCACATGGTATCACACAACCCGGAACTTGATCATAAGTTAAATATGCCCTAATATCATTCACATGGCTTAGAAATAGGCTTTGAGGTGTTTGGTGCGCAAAAATAAACTTTCTTGATCAATAGGGACTAAAAGCGTCAAAAAGTGCATAAGTTTGCATTTTCGCGCATAACTTACGTTCTGAATATATCCGGGCTTCCAAAAATTTATGTAATCATTAAAATATTTTATTTTAAGTGATTGGCATGATAAAATTCCATTCGTCGCTTAATTTGGATCGTTTTTCGCAACCGTTCGTGTTTCGTCATAATTAACCGAACAACGCGATCGTACGACCAAACGAACCGACATCCATGATATTTTTGAGCACATTTAAAGTTCCCTATACTTTAGCTTCATTTTAGAGCCTTGATATGAGGTTAACGGGGCTTAAACGTGCCAAAAATGCTTCAAATCCAAGTTTCTGAAGTGCAGGGACCTGTTTTGACAATCTGCCAAAGTCCCTTACACGGGCCGCGTAAGGTGAGCTTATTCTTTACGCGGGCCGCCTGAACTCCCTAGTTCAGCAAAACTGCTTTCTGAAATCAGCAGCTGGGTTTCTTTGATTTGAACATGGTTTTTATCATCCTATGGGTTAATTTTGATGGTTTTTGAGTACCCCTAGTATTACAAAACCATGTGCCCACTTGGACGGCCTAGATTGAAGCACGTTTATCAAGAAACGATCCTAACGGTCTTGGTTTTCCTATAAATACCCAACCCCCATTTGCTCCCAACTCACACCTTTGATCTGATTGCTCTCTAAGTTGGGGTTCTGATACTCCATACCTAAGAATAGTCGGGCCAAACTTCCGTTCTTGGACCTTTTGTAAGTATTCTTTCGTTCTTTTTCGCGTTTTTAGCGTGAAAGTCAAACTTTGTTTGACTTTCTACATTGACCAGTTTATGGTCAACACAAAGTTCGTTTGAACTTCATAACGTGAGCGTAATCACGATGGTTATAGTCCCTAGTGACTATACCTACTGATTACCACGTTGTCTAGGCATAGTGACGAGTCGTAGTTTCGGCCAAAATGCGTATTTTGTAACCAAGCTACTTTTAGGTATCAAAACTGTTTGTTTTGATACCAAACCTGTTTTCAAACTTTGTTAAACATGTTCTAACATGTTTAGCTCGTCACTTTAGGTTTAGTGCTTGTGTAGAGTCGTAAGGTAAGCGATCTAATCAATCGCTTAGACTTACGAACCCGACCCGTTTGGTCGATCATTAGGATCCGACCAAACACTTTAGGTGACCATAGTTGAATAGGAAATAACCTTCCGAGGTTATACCTTATGGTCACTTCATTTAGTTAGTTGTATGATAGGTAGTTTATATGCCTTAGGAAAATGACCAAAATGCCCTTTTTTGCATAATTTCATTTTAAGCATATGTAACACATATTTTGACATCTAAACTGATTATATAACATAATTAGATATGTTAAGGCATATAATACTTGTCATAGGACTAGTTAGGCGTCTCAAACGCACGTCTGCACGAACGATGCATTAAAGTGGCGTAAGCTACCTTAACGGATCGTAATGGGCCGTAAGCACTTAGAATAGGTTTCATTTTAGAATGTAGGCTTGTTAAACCATAACACATGAGTTCCAATACTCATTTGGTTCACAAGACCTCATTCTACCCAATCTTCCGATTTAGGTGTCAATTTCCTAATATAGTGTCTGTTACCCTAGGAATCGCTTCAACACTTGAACTCTTGGTCTTTTGAGCTTTGTTATATCTTTTGAACCGGGACTATACGCAACCCCAGGCGAGTACATAGTTCCCCTCTTTTACTGTTTTCAAATGTTTTGGGGTGATTCATATGTGCAATCGATTTGTTTTCAAAATGTATGGCATACATGTGTTCACTAAGTGCTTTTATGTGTATTATTCTGATTATGCAAATGATATGTTTTATCCTTAAGTAATCTACCTATCTTCATAGTTAGATTCATATAGGATATTTGAAGTACAGACTTAGATCTTCCTATCTTCATAGTGAGATTTTTATGGAGTACTTTGCAAACTCAATGGTTGGTTTTTGTGTAGATTGTCGGTGATTTAGATAACGAAACTAGATAATACAATAAGCACATGGTGGATACGCTGCTGGTACTTACTATATATAAGTGTGCTTATTGTATTACCTTTCGTGGCGTTATCCCGAATCACCATTAGGAATTAGTTTGGTTTCAATTCAATAATTCAATATGATAAGAACTCAGGATCCCTGTAGTATCTATCTATCTTCATAGTTAGACTTATATGGGATGTTTAAACTACCAATATTGGAATCCTTTATTGGATTCATAGTGTGCTTTAATGCGTGTTAAGTTAGACAATGTGATAGAACCCAAATCCTTATAGCATCTATCTATCTTCATAGATCGATTCTTGTAGGATGTTTAAAGTACTGATACTGGAGTCTGTGATTGGATTCATTGTGTGCTTTAATGCGTGTTCACAAGTTGTTTGGTTTATGTGTTATGTGGTAGTTGTGATTTAAATAACCAAACGGGTATAATAAAATAAGCACATGATGGATACGCCGCTGGTACTTCCTATATATAAGTGTTCTTATTTTATTATTCTTGTAGCATTATCTGGATCACTTTAGGATTTTGTGTACAATTGTTCATTGTTGGTTATCAAAATATTTGTAGAATCTTCCATATTCTTATGTGTTAGATTCTTAGAAAGATATCTGAAGTATTATCATGATTCATTGATTTGATTTATGTAAACTTATATATGTTTTGATTTATTTCAAAACATTTATTATTAATCCTTGATTGGATTCCTAATAACACATTCTCAAGTTTTTATGATAGTTAAATCGGGATTTCAATATAAAACATAAAACTTAGTAAATATCATAATGCCATATACAAACCTATTTTTGTCACAAGTTTTCACAATTAAGACTACAATACCAAATGTTTTTGCTAATTATTTGGCCAATAAAACCTATGTATTCGCCGGCATTTTTATGCTGACTGTTTTCGCATATGTTTCAGGTTTTCGACTATTTCAAGCATGCAACGCATAGGACTGCATACGGGCCTTAGACTTCTAAAACAAAAGAACAATTACATGTATTCTTTGTTTGTAAAACGATGTTAATGATATTGAAACAATTTAGTACCAGTAGTTGTGAGCAATTTGTAACGTGACTCCTCGATATTTCCGTTGCGTGTTGTTATATTACGCGATTGGGGTGTTACAGTTAGGAGATCTAGTTAGTTTTTAAGTATAGTGTTTAGCGTCTAAGTGTGCTATGTGTTATATAGTGTGTTAGGGTGTACGGGGATCATAACTAGCTCAGAAACATTAAAACAATGCTTCTAGTGTAATTTTGATGTTTCGGGTAGTGTCCGGTTGTTCGGTTAGATACCGGTTCGTTAAAGTGTTAAACTATACCGTTTAGTGTTCTTTATGTACCCTTTTGTGACACTTTTCATCCCCGACACTTAGGAAAGCATTTAGGACCATTTAGTCATGTTTCTGCATAACATTAATGTATTTAAATGCCGATTTGCTGAATTTTCTGCAGAATTCTGCACTTTAGGTAAGTTTTAGGCAATTTCCGGCACTTAAACTATCTCCTAGAAAAGCAGTTTTGTGGTCCTTACTTCCCTACACACCATACTAATGTAAAACTTGGTTTCTGGCTCATACTGTGTCTCAACAACATCTGTCTATGTACTGAACTCCGTCAACATTTTCCGGGTTTGTCTGTTAACTGTGCTAACTGTGCTTTGTGCATCATTTATGCCAATATGTTTGCATGCAGTCAATGATATGTCGTTTGCAATATGTGATGCACATGTAAGTATAATGCAGTAATCAGAAAGCAATTCAAGTCATAAATTGTAAATCAGCACAGTCATTAAGCACTAATCATCATTTAATAATTGTACGGATGCATGCAAATTTGACAGTTGTCACAACTTAACAGTAATCAGAGAACAACTCTAAGATCACTTAACAGATGATCAACAAACAAAAAACCAAACAGGAATCACAGATTAAAAAACAACAAATAATGAATGAAACTCACGGCGAAACTACACCAGTGTTCCAGATCGTTGGTTCATCACTCAAGGTGCCAACGCAGGTCTTAGTGTAGAAGCCACCTAAATCTATTGACACAAAAAAGGAACAATCTCACCGAGAGGGGTTCCCAAGTTAGGGTTCGCCGAAAAAAAAATCACAGTATATAACCTTCAGTTAGGGTTATATGACTGTGAGCAAAGAAAAAACAGCAACAACACCCCTGATGAACATAATCAGTTCTTAAGCAAGAGCTGAATCAAGAACCACCAGAGCCTCGGTCGAAGACACCGGTTCGAAGATACCAAACCCTAGATCCGGTTGTCAAACCCTAGATCTGAACCAGATCTCGCAGATTAAAGAAGCCTGTTAATCACGACTCCTGTAATGCACAGCGGAAGATAATCGGAGCACCAAATCAACCTTGGAGCTCTGATACCATGCCAGAACTCAAAGATCAAAGCAAAAACGACTTTATACCGAAAGGCTTACAACGAGAACAGTTACAAAACTGATCAATCATCGAAAGATTGACTGATATACTTAGACGAACAAGATCATCACACGAAGATCTTTTACTGAAAGATGAAACCCTTACTCACGAATCGGACTTGTGAGAGAGGACAATAATGCTTTTAAAGTAAAAGGATGATGATGAAGATTCTGGAATGTGCCCCTATATAACAGACAACAGCAGCGATTCCTAAATGCAGCAACAGGCCCATAGCAGCCACCAAAAAGCCCAGCTATCAGCTATCCTATATAAGCCCAACGCAGCCAATGCAATAAGCCCAAATCTCGCATAAAATAAAAAGCAGATTGTGAGAAGATAAAAAATAAAAAAACAAAACATTTAAACTGAAAAAATAACAAATATAACTTGTTATTTTAACAGGGTGCACCCCCCACTTTACACTAAGCTACGCCTCTGCCGATGTCTGATCCAAAGAAGCCTACGGCTTTAATTTCTCCCAAAACGCTATTAACTGAAGGCTTCAGGTTGTTAAAGACAGCTTTGTTCCTGTTCTTCCAAATAATCCAGCACGAAATAAGCATAATCGCCTGTACGAATTTACTACCCTTGCTTGAAAGCCTTAAAGACTGACTTCGTCATTGTGAGTCCCTATCTAATTTTTACATTATATTTTCTAATACTTTTACGTGTTATCAAATGTTTATGTTAGACTTGTTCAAAAATCAAAAGGGTAAAAAGCCCGGTTTTTTTCCAGTTGCTAGCAAAAGGGTAAAATTCATATTTATTTATTTTTTTTCACAAATCTGAACTTGGTTTTTAGGAATTTGACTGTTGTTAATATTTGTGATTATGACAGGGATTATATCCTGGATGCGTTGTATTCTTTGTTCAGTCTGCTTTGATGATAGCCGGGTCAAGAGGTAACAAACGGGTCAACCCATTACACACTACTTACTTCTATGCCTGTTTTAAACGAATATTCATTCTCTTAAAAAAATTTGTAAATTTTCTATGAGTAGCAATTTTGCAGATGGCAGCAGCAGGCGGTTCCGCCACATAACATGATTGTTATGAAGATGTTAATGCTCATGAACTTCGCGTACACACTTCTGGTTCTAAACTACTCCTGCGTCGGTTTTATGGCTAGTGTGATTTTCAATGCTTATTTATATATGTTTTTAATTAAATTGCTAAAAAATCTGATTTTTTTAAATCCGGGTTGGGCTTTATGTGATTATGTCACAGGTATTAAGCCCAAACCGGCCCGATCCAGTCCAGTCCAGTGGCTTTGATTCTCCTTGGTAACATAATCAAGCCCAAACCGGCCCGATCCAAAGCCCACAAAGAACAGTGAGGTTTATCTTTTTGTGTTAATCATCATTTCATGTTTTTCACAATTTTGTACTGTGTACTCTATGATTATCAAAGATCATCATTGTGAAATCTGTCATATCTACCTTTTATTTTTCGACATGTTAAGTTCTTTCGCGGGGAGCATTATTGTTCTCGGTTTGTTTGACAAGGGGGCTGCACCCGACCGCGCTATATGTAGCTCGTGGTCCAGGTTGGGAGGCACACTCTTAAAATAAAAAGGTGACTGGTTTGAAAAAGTTGTAGGGTCTTTATTAGTATTGATGAAGGCAGCTGGAACACTGGTGACCAAATTATTATGGAGAAAATGCCATTTTTTTGGTCTCACCTCATTATGGGCCACAACCACCATGACCATGACAACCACCACCACACCTCACCATGCTTGGGGTCAGTTGGGCATCTGCAAGGACACATGAGAAACTGAGGTTTTGGTGAGATGGGCCTCGTGGTTCTATATCCTGTTCCTTCTTTTTATGCATTTTTACATGTGAATTGAATGAACTGTTTTTATTTTTTTTAATTTTTTTTTAATTGGGGTCTCAAATGGACTGTTAAATGTGGTCAGACACTCTAAGACACTAAAAGCATATAATTATATAACCTTCAAAATATAGATAGTAATAATGTCATTTTTTAATAATAATATGATTTTTAAAATGTGGTTTCATTGGTAGTAATGATATGAGTATATGTTAGTCTATTTATTTCGGGGTCTAAAGCAAGGTTTTTTTTTTTTTTTTTTTTTTTATTTCTAGAGTGTGTTCGTAATAAAAATAAATACTTACCAGGTTGGTGACCGACGTGGAAGAAAATGTAAAGTTTAGAGTTTTAAAAAGCAGAGTACGAAATAAGACTATGTGTAGTGGTTTTGAACTAGAAAATGCAAAAGATTTTGTCACATCATTGTCACATAAATAGTGAGTTTTTAGCTAAAAGTGTTTAGTCGTTTAACTAATAACACACTTATATTTTAATATTTTTTTAAAATATAAATGTGAGGAAATGGTTTGATTGATTTTAATTGTGAGTTGGCCCACACCCCACCTTTCGCGCACATTAACCCTCTGGCGCCCAGCCTCTTCGGTGCCCCTCTTTTACTAGCCGGCGCGATGTTTAGCGCTCTTGCTACGTGACTTGGCAGTAGTAGACGCCAAACCACTTCACCTTGTCTAAGAAAGTGGTGTAAAGGAAAAGAATAATATTATAGGAAAGAAAATAAATTTAAAAGATGCTTTTCTATCCCCTTAATATTGCTCATGCCTGTTTTGCAATTTCTGATTTTAGACATACAGTTATAACTCTTAGACATTTTTAAACACTCAAAGTTAATTAACGTGACATCTAGTCCTCTATGACTTATGATATGTGATTATAGTTCAATGTTTAACGAATCTACTACGTAGAAAAAAAAATGTAACCGGGTTAACAGAAACCAACACAGCTTGTTTAATCCATACCCAAACCTCTAAACTTGTCCATATGCAATTTCTATGGATATTGATGAACCACTATTAAATCACGTGTAATCTTTTCTTCTAAATACCTTAAACTTCTTCATAAGTTTCCTATTAAATGCAACTCCAAACAAAAAAATCTCAGTAAGAAACTTTTTATATGAAAATCAAAAAAGCGTGGTTTATATGTAAAATTACAATTACGAACCATAAACGAAGTTGACCATCATAATGATTTATGGCCTGGCCCGGCTTCGAGTTTGAAATTTGGGTTTTGGTAATGAAGCAATTATTGTAGCTTTGGGTCTCATTCTTGTTCAACTTTATATATGGTCCCATAGCCTAGAATCAAGTATAAACCCACATGTTGTGTTCCTCGTTACTCTATTTATTGATCTACCATTTTCTTCGCCAATAGTCACCATTTCAGGATACCAATCATACACTCTCAATTCAATTTATTTTTAATATTATTCTATAATACAAAGTGCATGTTTGGGAGTAGTGTGGCTGGGCTAAAATGAGCCCTTTTTTAAGCTGTGAAAAATTGTCCTTTTTTTTTTCTAATATATTTTTTAGCTCTCTATTTTGTTACAGTTTAGTATTTGTTTTTAAATATTTAAGTTTCACGTTGCTGTCTTGTCATATTTACGGATTTTTTAATATTTAACTTTTAAGATTCTCTTTCTGCTAGTATTGTGAGAAATCAAACTAATACCAATCAAATTCTCCTCACATTCTTGCAGCAACGCGTAGTTTGATACATATAGTTTTAATATTGAGTAGTAGTAATAATAATAATAATGATGATAATAATGATAATAATCATTAAGGATGGAAGAATAACTTCCATCTATTATTTACTTATGTATATATTTAAGGTTCTATGTAACTATTAAAAGACCGCATAGTTATTTATATCTATGCTACTATATAAGACATTTGAGAAGGTCACAATTGTAATTTACCTCAAAGTTAACATGTCGAAGGCAAATTTTATTACATAAGGTATAAGACCACCCGTAGTGGTGTAAAATCTGGCGTGATTCTCCGCCAAACATGCCCAACAACGCCCCAAGCCCACCCTTCTAGGCGTTTTCCGACGTTTTTTTTTTCAAAAAACCTCCCCAGCATTGTTTAAAAAACGATTGAATGTGCATATCTTTCAAAAAAAGGACCGTTGTCAAACGGTAAAAAATAATAAATTTAATTTTCAATTTTAATTAAAATCCCTCTTTATCCTTATAAAATACCTCACTTTCACCTAAATTTTATAAAATTACATACTTTCTCTCTACCTTTCTCTCTATTCCTTCAAACTTTTATAAAATTATTTACCATGCATCCCTTCTGACCCCGGTTCGGTGTTCTGTCAAGACCCGGGAACCCAAACACATATCGCCCAAATACCACCCAAGCGCAACAAAACTTTAACTTCCAAGATATGGATCCGACTTTGTTATCCTACGGGGCTTACCTTAGCGGCTCCAATCCTTTTTTTCCAAGCCCTTACGGTGTTGCCCAACCGGGTGGTTCACAACCACCCCAAGAACAAGCCGAACTCGAAGTGGATACGATGCCGGAGACGCAACCTGAGCCCGATCGCGAGACATCTAAACGCGGTAGAAGGTCGCACAATAAAAGGAAACGAACGCACCTTGTCGTAAGGGAAGTTATCTTGTTTGGACGAAAGACGAGGAATACGCGTTGGCTCGGATGTGGCTCAACGTTTCGGAGGACCCCGAAGTTGGTAAGGGTTATAAAACTATTAGTCGACTTTATTTTTTAAATAACTATCTTTCGTTTATTATTATTTTTTTTAACGTATCACTTATTTTTATATTTTTTTGTAGAAAACTATCAAATTTCTCCAACATTTTGGATCAAAATTCATGAGCTTTTTCTTAATGCGATGGGAAAAGGTGAATATCGGGACAACGATTTGATATCTAGCAAATGGACCGATTTGAACCATAAATGTCACCAATTCCAAGAAGTTTATCAACGAACGATGACGAGTTGTCCCGACCGCCCGGTAGAAGAAAAGGAAAAAATGGGAAGATACCGGTAGAGTCGTCTTCCGATAATCTCGAGTTGAAGAGAGATTTCGAGGAGATGAACCGACGTCTCCAAGAAATTTGAGACCTCGGTCACAAGCGTTGGGATGCAAGAACGACTCATCGAAAACAAAAAAATTAAGGAAATACAAATGGCGAGGCAAACGGAAAAGTACATATAGTTTTTTTCCAAACCGATCGATCACCTCCAAGGCGACGCGTTGATCGTTGCACAAATGCACCGCCAAAAATTTCGAGAAAAATACGACCTTTAGATTATCATCTTTTTTATTTTTTAATTAATGTTCCTTTTTTTATTTCCGGTTTTTTATTATTTTAATTTATTTTTTTAGTTTAGTCGGTTTTTTTTAGTATTGTAATTTTTTTATTTAATGAAGTATTATTACTTTTTAATTTAAAAAAATTAATAATTATGTAATGATGGATTGGGGCATTATTGGACATTATTCCACTACGCCCTTTTGTAAAAACGTCTAATAATGCACCCTTGCTGACTGTACTACTACATGGCGGAAAACACCCGAAGATAGGGACATTATTCACTAAACCACTACATATGGTCTAAGTATTCTACGCAATAATTCTTAATTTGCGCACATTTAATTATTTCTTCTAATTAATACATAATTAATGCACATAAGATTTTTTAACACACTACATTTGTTATTATCTTATTTATAATACTTTAAATTTGCATTAACTTTTTATATTTTTATAACTAAATACTATGTAAATAAAATATTATCTTATTTAAATACTTTAGTATATAATTACTAGATATTTGCATAATAATAATAATAATAATAATAATAATAATAATAATAATAATATAATAATAATAATAATAATAATAATAATAATAATAATAATAATAATAATAATACCCAAATACAATCAATGTTTAAGACAAATTAGATTAGATTACGCTCTCTAAAAGAGTCTCAGTGACATCCGATGCATCACGTGGGCTTACCCACTATATAAATAAACTTGAATGAATACGAATTGTGCTTAAGGCCATGGGGTATGGGGCTTGGGTTGGGGCGTGGGTTGGCTGAAAACGCCCAAGCCACCACCCCGGGGGCTTGGGTTGGGGCGTGGGTTTGGGCGTGGCCCCATTGGCGTGGGTTTGAAGCCGGGCGTGGGGCGGGCTAATAAGTGACATGGCAGGCTCTCAATGGTCAAACCAAACTCATGCTTCCAACCCAAGCCCCCAATCCAAGCCCCATCGTACCCCATGGGCGTGGGTTTGAGTGGTGGGAGGCTCCCATTCCACGTGTCAACAAATGCCCCAACCCAAACCCAAGCCCAACCCAAGTCCCACCATACCCCATGGTCTAAGTTTATATCAATCTACATACTTTATCATCATTTTAACCTATATATGTGCACGAAACTTGTTAAATAAAGAGAGAAGAGAAAGTAGGAAAAATTGATAATTAGAAACATAAATTATTTAATCTTTTAGATTTATGCAATTTATTTATTTTTTAGTGATAAATGAATCGTTCATATTGGTTCTTACACCTGTCGCATTATTTGTGATTCTATAATAAATTCTTTATACATGACTACATGAGCAACTATTTTTAACTTTACGTTTGGATGTTTCAAAAAACAGATTGTTGCATTTATAAAGGAAAGATAGAGACTTTTCATTTTGATAATTATAACTCCGAAAAATGATTTGTGCAGCAAAAATGATCATGTGATATTTCATTGGAGCTTTGTATGAATTCAAGCTATGGTTTGGCACATTGCACATAACACATGGTGACACCGATAGATTCATAACTTTTTTTATGCGTGTTACAATCTAAAATTATTCGGAGTACATTAAACCAGTAACACATATAAAAGAAAAACTTAAGGGTTTTCAAAAGAAAATTACCGTATATTCATAAAAGGGAGATTTTTTTACCATGCATTTAAAAGTATTTTGCAATTCGTCAAAAAAATTGAACGGTATCTCAGGCACCCCCTTAGCTCTTAATAACGCATAATAAATAAGTATCAAATGCTATATAACATATAGGTGTTTTTAATAAAACCTTTATAATGTGGGCCAACCAGTGTTTTTATAACCGGGCCGGTCATTAAAACAACCACTTTATCGGATCACTAGTTGAACCAATCAAAATGGGCTCAAGAATAGGAAAATGACGTAACCAACTTTAGAAAAAAAAAATCAAACATTACATAAAATGTAAAAATTATTTTCGATTAAAAGTTTTATATAAGTATATTGTTATAATAGTTATGTTTAAAAACAATATATGTATACCGTTTTCTTCAAAGAAAATAAATAAAAATAACAAAGAAACATTTTAAATAAAAGAGATTAAATGAATATGAAGTGTATTTATTTTAGACATCTATAATTACACCAAAAGACAAAACCCTCTTATTTATATGTGAAGTCTTCGCTTCAAATCATGGTAAGTTGGTAACCACAAAGAACCTTTTAGTAAAGCTTAAAAAGAAAAACCCGGCCTAACCCTCCTAATCAAACAAGTGACTGGCCGAAGGCATACTGTTTTGATCCGGCCATGAAAACCATTATGCTAAAACAACTTGCTTGGTAAATCCTATTGGATATATAGTTTAATTTCAACTCTTATTTACAAAAAAAAAAAAAAAAAAAAAAAAAGCCGTTTTACAAACTAATAACCTTTTGGTAAACGTATGGCGTTAAATAACTTCTTGTCTTATTAATTTGGGTATTTCATAGAATGGTATTAGAAACATTTGATATTTCAGCCATGTATTTTGAAGATAATGATTGGGAACATAGAAGGTGAGGCACATCGCTGGCTTCTTTTTCTTGTCCTTTTCAATCTTTGCTGGTGGTTGTGTTTTTTAGTATTTATATAATATATAATGTGTCTTGTTTGTTGAAGGTGCAATTAAGCATAAATAAAATGTATACACTAACAAAAAATAAATAAATAAACATAATGATCTCCAATAGTGTTTGGTTTTTAGGGTACACAGTATTTGTTAATTTATTTAGGTAACAAGATATTGTCAACTAATAACACATATGTTACATGCATGTATGTTTATTAAATTACAAATCTATCAGATTTTGGGACATAGTTACTCGGTTTATAACTAAATTACTCAGGTCAATGGAATCTTGATCAAGAGTGAACCTACTAGGCCACATCAAATTGCAAGAACTTTTACTTGTTAGGCTTATAGGGTGTGGTCATGACCTTCATGACCACTATGATTCTTCACGTCAGTGTTATGTTATCCACCTCTAAGATTGGAGGGTGTGGGAGGGGCTTTATCAACGTCGCATCAACGTAAGGCTAGCAAATCGTGTCTTAACAGGTTTAACAGGTTTCTGACGGCACGCACAACATAAGTTTCAAACATGATTACGACTCGTTTAACTACTTTCTACCTCATGTTTATAAAACAGTTTTTTGTTTTATGTACAAAGATGAATAAATGATAGATCCTAACATTGTAATTTTAATTATTTTAAAAATAAAAAAAGTCCAAGGGTGTATTTTTCAGTCAAACAGGTCTTATCGTGTCTTAACAGATACCCAATTGCCAGCCCTACATCAACGCTATGTCACATAGGGGCTTTAAGGCCTTTCCCCTTAACTTGAAGGGTGTGGTAAAGCCCCTTCAAGCTATAGCAATCCCCCCCCCCTCCCATTTAACCAATCCTTCATCTCAATCAAACGAAAACTGGCGCTACCATGTTGAAGCCACAACAATGGCGCCCCCTCCTTAAATGTCTGGGTATGGGTGGTGGCGCCCCACCGGCGCCATAGATGGTGACATGGCGGAGGTAGCGCCCCCATACCCTCCGGCCTAATCCACAATCCAAAACTACTACCCTAAGGGTGTGATCATGCCCAAACCAAGGTCCCCTTATTTATTTTAATTTATCTTTGTCTAATGAAAAAGAAAATGATTACTTGAAAAATGGAAAGTAGGAACATGGTTGTCATGGTTTAATCCATGCAAACCATGGTGGATTAGGAAAGGAGATGATATAGCCTTCTATTTATATTCCTACGTGACGAATCATGTCCCAACCATGACCCCCACACCCTTTAGCCTTATCCATGAAAGTTTTTAAACTACTTTGCCCAAACCAGAACATAAATTCAATCCCACAACCTCTATGGAATTTTTAGGGAATTGCACACTGCATTTGCTATTTTTTGAACGACAAATTTGGATAACTGAGGGACTAATGGAGTATTATCGTGCCACTGACCGAATCACTCGATTATATCCATCTTCACTAGACAATAATACTTATACATAAATTCAGGATGAACCCAATAAATCTGGGAAAACCGTCGATCATATCTCCACTTGAAGTTCATTTTTGAAAAACTTGCTATCACAACTCATAAATGTATAACAGGTGAAGTTCAAAAAAATGTAACGCTAGAAAAAGTGTACACAAATTTTGAAAAAGTTGACTGTCAAAAACTGCAACACGTGTCATTTTTATGTGCACACAAATAAGTTTCTTAGGTTTATTTAACTAGAGTGAGATTTCTCTATATAACTCACCTCTCTCTCTCTATATATATATATATAAACAAATTTCATTTATTTATAGAATCAACACAAATGTAGGGAACAAAATTCCCAAACAAAAAAATATGAAAAAAATATTTTAATGGTTTTTTTAAGTACATAATATACATGTGTATTTAAAAAAGATTAAAAGGCGAACTAAAGAAAGATTAAAAGTGAACCGTAGATAATAAAATTAAACGGTTTTAGTATGTTCTTTTTATTCTTGCAATATTTAGTGTTATGTAAGGAACCTCATCTTATTTGTATTTAAAAAAGATTAAAAGTGAACCATAGATAAAAAATTAAACGATTTTAGTATGTTCCTTTTATTCTTGCAATATTTAGAGTTATGTAATGAACCTTACCTTATTTGTATGTTACTTGTAAAAAGAGTTTTTCCTTTAATTATAAAGTGTAGAATAGGAAATATAGAAGTTTATACATTAGATGAACAATGATAATTGATTCGGTAGCAATATTGTAACTAATAAGAATTTAAATATGTATTGAATGACAAAAAGAGAAATGCAAAGTTAAGTAGTCACAAAAATTCTAACAACGTAAGATGCATCATTGATTGTAACATTACGTTTAGTAACATCCTTTTTTAATCTCATATATATAACTTAAATGTTTTTAAACATGATATTATAAATTATGATTTTTTACTATATAATTTGATGAGTTTTGCAACATTATTTGATAAGATGATGTTTTAACAATGTAAGATGCATCATTGAGCGCAACCTCCCGTCAAATCATTTACAAATCCAGGAGATCAATAAGGGATTCAATCGAAACACATAACAGAATATAGAATTGAAAGGATAAAGTTGATTTGAGACTTTTGAAAGAAGAACAAAATATATATAGAAACCATGATATTGATATGCTAGTTTTTGATCGACACAAGACATCGTAGATATGTACTATCCTAACGGTTGTGATGAACTCGCGCAACAAAGCGTTATGAAGCTTCGGTGTTTAAAGCCTAGTTACATATCTAAACGTACTAATAACAATAAGAGTAAATTGGCAAAATCGTCCCTGAGGTTTGAGCATGTTTGTCATTTTCATCCAAAACAACTTTTTTGTACCATATAGTCCTTCATCTTTGAGATTTTTTGCTATTTTCATCCAAACATCTGACTTTTTTGTCAAAATCTCCCTAAGATTTGGGTTTTTTTTTACCATTTTCATCCAATTGTTTGATAGAAAAAATAAAGCAAATTAGATGTTTAGATGAAAATGACAAAAAATCCCAAAAGTGAAGAACTATATTGTACAAAAAGTTGTTTTGAATGAAAATGACAGATATGTCCAAACCTCAGGGACGATTTTGACAATTTACTCTATCAATAAATTTGAGTTTAGTTTAAAACATAAATTTAACATATATGTCAAAATTAAATAAAATATTTCACTGGACAGGGATCAAAGCGAAGTTCCTGTCGGATCAAATTCATATAATTGCTAAAAGAATTATATAAAAATAAAGAACTCTGTGTCTCACTACAAATTAAAAAAAAACATAAGTAAAGTAATAAACACATTGCTTAAAGAACTATTAAAGAAAAGGTTTCTATCAAATCATATAATTTTATTCTTTTACTTTATCAATTGACCTCACTTTTATAAAGTTTTGAATCAACTCACTAAACGTGTAAAATGCGATTCTTTAAGTTCAAAATAATACTAAGAAGAAATTGATACACATCAATAAATAATCATACATTTTGTAGACTGTTTTTGAACAAAATTTTACAGTTTTGCCATTGAATATTAATTAAAATGCATGTGAGTGTGGACACCCTTTCTTCCATGACCATTCCTTTTGTTCTTTCCTTCTTATATATATATGCATTTTTATTTTTCCTTTTGCATTTGTGTGTTTTGCCTTTGAAACAAAACCCAAATCTAATCAGACCAAACACTTGATCATTTTGGTTGCTTTGTTCATCAGTTTTAGTTACACAAAACAAGGGGTGTTGAAAAGTTGTCAGAATCTTGGTTCTTTCTTCAATCATGGTTTTCCTCCACCTTAAGTTTCCAAAAACTTCATGAACACTTCTCAAAAACCCTACTTTCTTACATTCTGTGTTTCATATATTAGTGTGCCAATTTGACCTGAATTTCATAGAGGATGTTGGGTGTGAAATCAAGAAATCTTGGAACTGTTCCAACGGCGGCGAAAGGCGGAGCTTCCACCTCTGGTGGCGGCGGTATGTCCGCTTGGGAACTCCGGCCATGTGGAATGTTGGTGCAAAAGAGGAATTCAGATGTTAATCCAAATCAAAACATAGTTCCAACTATTAAAGTCAAAGTCAAATATGGTTCATCTTATCATGAAGTCACCATCAAATCTCAAGCAACTTTTGGTAAATTTATGTTATCGGTCACTAATATAAGTCGCATAAAAATATTACGTATTAGAGACTGATATATCAATATTTTTAGTACTTCACTAATGGTCACATTTTTGTAGGAGAATTGAAGAAAATGTTAGCCGGACGAACCGGATTAAACCCTTTGGATCAAAAACTAGTATACAAAGACAAGGAACGCGACTCGAAATCATATTTAGATGTTGCAGGAGTCAAAGACGGATCAAGAATGACGTTGTTCATCGATATACCAAGTCAAGAAAAAAGACTTGTTGAAGATCTTAAATCTGCAAAAATGGATAAAGCTAAGCTGCAGCCATTAATGGAGATCACTTCAGAAGTTGATAAGCTTGCTAAGGAGGTAAACACATAATTAAAACAATAGTATTTAAAGTTTCAAAATTTATGATGCATATATTCAATTAATTATTTAATTTATTCAGTTTGGAAATTTGGAAAGAGAAATTTATGGTGGAAAGAAAGTTGATGAAAAAATGTTGTTGAATTTGATTGAATTGTTGATGTCACAATTGATCAAGTTAGATGGAATTGTAGCAGATGGTGATGTGAAATTGCAAAGAAGAATGCAGGTAAATTAATTTTCAATCAAATTTCATACATCTTTATAAAGTTCATTTAAGTGTCATTTATGTTTCGGTGGTTTGTTCACTTTTGCCATTTCAGACCAAATATCAAAATTGTACCATTTTCCTCCCTAACATTTTCGAAACGTGCCATCCCAGTCCAAAAAACTAACCCCACTTAAAAAAAAAAAACTCAGTTAGCTCAAGAACGAAAATGACATTTTATTCTAGATTTTTTGTACTTAAATGACACATTTCGAGAATGTAAGAAGGAAAATAGTATAATTTTGAAATTAGGCCTGAAATGGCAAAAATGAACAATCCATAAGGACGTGAATGACACTTAACTCAATAAAATATTAATTAATTAAATGTGTATAATTTATAGGTGAAAAGAGTGCAGAAATATATAGAAAATCTGGATATGTTGAAGATTGAAAATTCCAAGATTGGTAAAGTTACATTTGAGCAAAAACTGGTGTCATCAATGGAAAAGCAACGTGACTCAATGAAGTGGCCAATCGTGGTGACGACTCAGTGGGAGAAATTTTGATAAATTTATTAATATTTTTTGGTGTGAAATACATACAGTATTATCCTTCTGTTATTCTGATTCAGATGCATGTATGTATGTGTTATGTGTCTAGTCTCTTGTCGGGGTTAGGAATGGTGTTTTCTATTTTGTATGTATATAATATATGATTATATGATATGATATGGGTGGATAATCACGAATTTCTTTTTTGAGTTTTTTATATATATATATTTGTCTAGCTAAATATTTTAATTGATGTAATTATAAAGGTATATCTAATCTAATCTAACTACTATAATAAAAGAAAATCAACTTTTAGACACATGTCATTCATTGAAGGTATTCTCAAATCTATATTTATCTTATATTAATAAATAAATAATAAATTAATATTAAATCTTATCATACTTTAATAAAATATTATCCTCAAATCTAAATTGTTAATTTAATATATTTTTAAAACAAATCTTATATTAAATATATAAATAATAAGTTAATGTTAAATGTTATCCTAATTTATTAACAATATAACTATTTTTATTATTTGGTATACAATTTATATTTATTCAACTCGTGTAAAACACGGGGTTTTCAAGGATATATTTTTTTTTTATTATTTTGTAGATTTTTCAACCCGACTATACATGAGTTTTTTAAAGATACGACGTTTTTAGTATTTAATATACAAAATTACATTTATTTAGGATATAATTTTTTTTATTATTTGGTAGATTTTTCAACCCGACTATACACGAGTTTTTTTAAAGATACGACGTTTTTAGTATTTAGTATACAAAATTACATTTATTTAATTTGTGTAATACACATGGTTTTTAAATATATAATTTTTTTTATTATTTGATATATAAAATTACATTTAGTTAACCCGTACAATATACAGGGTTCATAAAGATATAACTTTTTATTATTTAATATATAAAATTACATTTATTCAACCCGTATAATACACGGGGTTCTAACCTAGTAATTATATATTTAAAAAAAAAGGTTTTGGACGAGTTAAGTTTTAAAAAAATCTCCTAAATTTAAAAGACAAAAAGTATTAAAAAAATAATTACAAAGTTGACTTGTAAAGTAGTTTCTAAACCATTTGCTACCCAAAGTTGAGTTGTAAAGTAGTTTCTAAACCATTTGCTACCTACATCATTATTTAATACATGAAAATGGATAATCCCAAACTCAGATTGAATCTAATTGGATTACTTTAACAGTAAAATATAACCTCTAAACTATAACACAAATAAAAGGGAATTTGGGTCATAAAAGGTTGTAATTGAGACATGAAAAACATGAATGATGACCATAAAAATTCTATAGAATTTGATATCACAAGAGGAGAATATTACTTTCTTATTCAAAATAGTTTTGAACAATACAATGCATAAATAAGAAAAATCTATAGCCTCTGTCCCTAAGGATGGAAAGGATTGGAACAATAAAAACTAAAAGATAATATATAAAATTAAGAAATCCTATATTCCCCTCAAGATGGAGCATGCAAATTAATCATGCCAATCTTGCCAAGAAGAAAGTTAAGCTAGTTAAGCTGTTATCCAGTAAGGCCTTTTGTCAGCAAGTCAACAACTTGCATTTTGCTGCTGGTGTTCATGGGAACAATTTCTTTGGACTCGACTCTTTCACGAACAAAATAACAGTCCATTTCGACGTGTTTGGTTCTTTCATGGAAGACAGGGTTGTTTGCAATGTGGCGTGCTACTTGGTTGTCATAAAACAAAGGTGTAGGTGATGAAATGTGGATTTGTAATTCCTTGAGTAACCAACGAACCCAAATGATCTCACTAAAAGTGGTGGCCATCGCCCGGTATTCGGTTTCAGCGCGTGATACTATGGATTGCTTCTTGGTTCTCCAGGAAATAGGAGTGCCACCTAGTAAAAGAAAGTAACCGGTGCGTGACCGCCTCGTGTAAGGACACCCTAACCAATCAGAGTCACAATAAGCTGTTAAGACAGGATCTCCTGCTCGTGATAGCAGAATGCCTTGGCCTGGTGTGGCCTTTAGATACCCGAGAACACAGTTTACAGCCTCCAAATGATTACTTCGTGGATCTGCTATAAACTGGCTTAAAATATTGACCGAATATGTGATGTCCGGTCGAGTAGCTTGTAGATAAAGAAGTCGACCCGCTAGTCTGCGATATTGGCTTGCATCAACACATGCTTCATTCTCCCCTTTGTCCAACTTTAAGCCTTGTTCAATAGGAAAGGAACTCGGCTTACTACCCAACTTCCCCCTGTCTTCCAAAATATCCAACGTATATTTTCGTTGGCTCAGGACTAAGCCATCCTTGGTTTTTGCAACCTCTATCCCAAGAAAATATTTCAAGGATCCAAGATCTTTAATGCTAAACTCTTTATCAAGTTGTTTCTTGGTTTCTTGAATTTTGGTGAGACAGTTTCCAGAAACGATTACGTCATCTACGTAAATTAGAATAACTATCATAGTACCATCAGCCTCGTAGATGAATAAGGAATGGTCCGCCTTGGCCTGTCTAAAATTTAGACTCAAGAGAAACGCGGTGAATTTGTGATACCAATTTCGCGAAGCTTGCTTTAATCCATATAAGGACTTCCTTAGACGGCAAACTCGTGTCTCATATCATTGGAAAATCCTTGAGGAATTTTCATGTAAACTTCCTCATTCAACTCTCCATGTAAAAAAGCGTTGTTCACGTCAAGCTGATGAATAATCCAATCTCTTTTAACTGTCATTGCCAATAAGGTTCGGACGGTCACCAGTTTAGCAACCGGTGCAAAAGTGTCATGATAATCTACTCCGTCCTGTTGAGTGAATCCTTTTGCAACGAGACGGGCCTTGTACCTTTCTACTTCACCATTGGGCTTATACTTGATTTTATAAATCCATTTTGAATCGATGGCTTGTTTTCCTTGAGGTAAAACTTCTAATGTCCACGTTCCATTTTTTCTCTAAGGCTTCGATCTCCTTTTTCATCGCATCACGCCATTGAACATCCTGTGCGGCTTGTTTAAAACACTTCGGCTCATCATTGTTAGTTATGGCCGCTAAGAATGCCTTGTGATTAGTGGAAATTTTATTATAGGAAACAAAGTTGGAAATAGGATAACGTACTGAGGAGGAGACTTGATTGGATGTAGTCGTTGGGTGTTGGACCGAAGGGGGAACTTGAACAATGTAGTCTTTAAATTTGGATGGTTGGGATCTCATCCGAGTGGGCCTTGTTTGTGCTTGACTTTCTACTTCATCAACCAAATCATGAGTCTCGTTTTCATCATCAGGATGTATTTCATCATCTCCCCCATCATCATTTATTTGGCCCGATTCATTTCCCACATGAGGCCCATTTGTATTGCTACTGGGTTCACCATTTTCTTCTTGGACATAATCCTCTTGAGGATGTTGTGCCTCGTGGTTTTGTTCTTTGGGTTGGTCTGATGTAGTCTCACCATGACAAAGACAATCATGGTATTTTATTGGATCTACATTGTAATCTTCATGGTTTTCTTGGATGTTCGTAAAAGGAAATCTCTCTTCATAGAAAAATACGTTTTTACTAACAATTATTTTTCTAGTCTCGAGATCAAAAAATTTATAACCTTTGGTTCCCGGTGGGTATCCAAGAAACACCCTAGGTTTCCCCCTTTCTTCGAACTTATCTCCCCTCGTATTAGTGTTCTTAAAGTATGCAAGACACCCAAAAACTCTTAAAAAATCTTAATTTGCTTTTATTCCCCAAATCAATTCAAAAGGTGTTTAATTCTTACTCTCCCCAAAATTGTTTAGGAAGTTTGGCGCCAAATCTTAAGGCCCGAGCTGTTTCAAGGAGATGTCGATGTTTTCTTTCGACAATGCCATTTTGTTGGGGGTGTGCGGGTATGTGGTTTCTAACAACATTCCTTTTTTGTACTAAAATTCCAACATGTTGTTGGATGTGAACTCACCACCATTGTCACACCTTAACCTTTTAATTTGTTTATCAAATTGCAATTCAATCATTTTGCAAAAATTCATGAGACATCTGCTCGCTTCACTTTTGTGTTTAATAAGAAATACCCATACTACCCTACTGAAGTCGTCAACTATTGTGAGAAAATAATTGGCTCTCGTGTAAGACGGTACTGTAACACCCCGCGTTTTTGAAGTCAAAGTACAAGTCAAAGTCAAAGTCAAAGGAAGAAAAGATTACTAAATGCGATCTACCACTCCTTGCTTAATTATTGATTGTACTGTTTGACTTTGTAATCGATACTCTATTTTATGTTACTTTAATTGTATTATGTGGAGTAAATGTAATAATCACAGCTTATCACTAATCGACTTATTGCTATCGCATCGCAACCCAAATTGCATGTTCTGGATATTGTTTTACGTGAGTGTGCTGTTTATGTGTTACTTGTGCATGTTTATTTATGTTTTGTGGTGATTATTCGACAACGCAATCGCAACTCTATCACAACGCAATCGCATCGCAAACTGGATACGCAAGGTTATTTATGTTGATTGTATGTTAATTAGGTCATTTGTGCTTAATACTATCGCATCGCTTACTCGCAACGCATCGCAACACTCAACGCACGAAATGAAACGTCGGAAACTAACCCACTCGAGCCCTTCGATCGAATGGTCATCCGTCCGGATGACCATCCGATCGGATGGCCATCCGATCGACCTGCCCTTCGATCCATCACATTGCACCGCCTCACTCTCCCTTCACCTATAAATAGCACCTGTCACATCATGAACAATGATGTCACCTCTCTTGTCCGACCAGCATGTTCCAGCCCTATTTTCTCTCGATTCCTCGCGATTCTTGTAAGTTTTCAACGCAAATCTTGTACTTTCCTGATCTACACACACTTTGTCATCATTTTCACCATCAAATCTCAACATTTCACCATGGAATCTACTGATTTAGGGTGTTCAAGGGTGATGTCATCATAGAGTTCTTATGAACATTGAAGCGTGACATCATCTCACCAAGAACAACTCAGATCTAAGAGATTTCAACATGTTTAAACACTGATTTCGCCATAATCTAAACATTTTCCAACTGATTTCCACTTTTCTTCATCATTCTCAACTTTTCACATAAAGACCGATGGAATCCGAGCTCGTTCAGACCTTCCACTCGTTCTATAGTGAGGTACTGGACTGAGAATGGATTCCTATCGGAGAAGACGACCGATTCACGAGTTAAATATGACGTATCATCAAGAACAGTTAATTGATCGGGCGGGGTGGTTCCCATCCATCAGACGACTTAGACTTGGTGGAACTCCAGTTGTTTAACACGTGGTCATATCGTCTCGGTTCAATCACAAAACTTTTCAAACTTAACGAATTTTTACAAGTTTCAAGACGAACAGGTTGCTGAACGGACTACCGTCCGATCGGATTGCCATCCGATCGGATGACAATCCGATCGGATGACTTGTGGGCCTTCACACTTAAAACATTTTTACAAAATGTAAAGGATATCAGTTTTAGTGAATCTCCATCCGAACAAACGGCCATCCGTCCGGATGACCTGATTTGTAGAAACACTTCAAAGCTTTGAAAATGCTACAACGAAAACTTCAAAGTTCCATCATACACAAACACATCCATCCCAAATGAATGACAATCCGACCGAATGGCCATCCGACCGGATGACCATCCGTCTGGTTTGTCATCCGATCGGATGACCCTTCGTCGCCCACTCCACTTTGACACCGTTCATCGCTTATGCTATCATTCTGTAATCAGGCTAACTTTCCAGCACTCCCTTCAATCCAATCCAAGGTTGTGTTATTCATTTAACACGATCTGTGAGTATACTCGTACCCTTTTTGCCTTACACACTTTTGGGTGTTACATACGAAAGTTATTCAAATCATAATCGACACATAACGCCACACTTTTATACGCTGACCTCTACTGCATGTTATACGTGTTACTCGATGAATGCTTGTATGCTATGTTTACACAGTGATTGTTGCCTGACACCTTAGCAACGATAGTACTATAGTTTGGACTCAGCACCTGTCGTGGACAGGGGTTGTTAAGGGCTTTACTTCACGTGTCACGGTGGTGATATGTGTTGCGCATTCTACAACTCGCACTCACGTCTGTGCATATTTCATTGTCGATAACCTACTAGCTTCACTTTGCTGCATGTTAGATGTTGGTTATGCGTAAAACGATTTTCGCTATCTATTATACTATTAAACTTGTATGCTCACCTTTACACTATGTGTATTGACCTCTATTTAACGTATGTGACATGTGTATGAGATGCTAGGATGCTTGCTATGTGGAATCAAGTTAGGATGGGTCTAGAAACAAACAATTAATATTTATGAGTTGTCGGAACAACTTTTTAATTGTCTTTGAGATATTTGGTCTGTAATAATTATTTTACTGAATATGTTATGGTATGGGACGTAACTTAAGAATATTTGGTAATTCTAGTTGTTATGGATTTCTCCTGGACAACCTGTTTCGCTCGGTGCCTCACCCCGATGTTTCCGCCATCGGTTGGGGTGTGACAGGTACCCGATAGCCTCCCCAAATATCACAATGAATTAATTGAAATGGTGCATTTGTTTTAATAAAACTAGAAGGAAAAGGTGATCTGGCAAACTTTGCCTTAGCACAAGAATCACAAAAATTACCAAGATCACAAGTATCAGAACTAAGAAAATCAACTTTAGCTAGTTTTCCTTTCGAGGCATGTCTAAGTATTTTGTGCCACGTCTCAATAGTAGTTTCCATAGCTTTTCTTCCTTGAACCATCTTCATTCGGTATAGTCCCCCTTCGCATCTACCCGCTCCAATCAAGTTCCTCCTCTGTAATCCATACATGACAAAAAAATCAGGAAACAAATGATACAACGCATTGAAGATCACGACTAAGGCGACTAACAGAAAGAAGACTGCATTTAAAATCCGGAACATAAAGAACGTCGTTCACTTTTGCCCCTCCAGGAAGGGTGTATTCCCCCTTTCCTTTAACTGGGATTGATTCGCCATTGGAATAACAACAGGCGCTTCAAAGAGAGTCGTTTTCTTGTTGTTAAGAATGTTAGGCAGGTGAGTTATATATTTGGTGCAACCTGAATCAATAATCCACTCACCTTCTTCGTTGATTTAATGAGCCATATTAGCAACATATTTTGTATTTTCGCTATTATCCGATCCAGATAAGTGCTTGAGGAGAAGTTGATAGTTCTCATTTGTCAAGCCAGGAATGGGGCTTAATTCGGTTTCGACACATGCAGCCTTGCCTTTGAATTGTTCTCCTTTCTTCCCCGGCCACCAATCCGGGTACCCGATTAATTTGAAGCAGCCTTCTCGCTTGTGACCGTCCTTATTGCAGAAAGTACAATGCTCATTCCCTTCCTTCACACCCTTAACCACGCCTTTTCCCTGTTGTGATCAGCCTTCCCATCTCTTCTCTGGAACGCCTTGAATGCAGCCGGTTCGGCTGGTGTTTTTTTTCATTTGAGATAACTCTTTGTCTCTCATCCTCGGCCGCCATATGGTATGTCGTGCTAAGAGATGGAACCGGTTTTGTGGCCAGAATTTGTGTTTTGATGACCGCAAAATCGGTGTCCAATCCCATAAGAAACTCATACAGGTGCTCCTTTTCTTGATGCTCAATGATCCTTTTGCCAGTATCACATTCACATTCACATTTATCACATGAGTGATGTGCGTGAAGTGTGTTATATTTTAGATGTATATTTAAGCCCCTTTTTACACTTTTAGCCAAGTTTTAAATTTATAAAACACGATATTTACTAACACTAAACACACATATGGGCAAGTGCACCCATCGTGGACGTAGTATAGTGTTGGTAAGATACCGAGGTCGTCCAAGGACACAAGAGCTTTTAATACCGGTTTATCCTCAACGTCTAATCAAATCAAAAAGTGAGAAAAAAAATGTTTTAAACTAAGAAAAATAAAAACTAACTAAATGCTGAAAAATAAAATAAAATAAAAAACTGATAGACAAGATGAATCACTTGGATCCGACACGTGTGTTAGTATAACCTTTGATTATTTTCGCACTTTTGCACTTGTTTAAGAGATTATCTTAGTTATTGTAGTAGGCCCCTCTTTTGAAGGCGACGTTACCCTCAACCCAGTAGTTTGAGTCAGCAAGGATACAATCCTAAAGGGTCGGATTATTGAAAGATAATGAATTAAGTTATTAATGCAAATTGTGGTAGGCCCCGCTTTCGGCGGTGACGTTACCCTCGGCTAAGTAGTCTGAGTCAGCAGGGATACAGTCCTAAATAGCCGGGTTATAGTATTAATAGTAGTTAACTTATGAGGGGGTCAAAGAGTTTGGATCCTCGCCATCCAATACCTATGGGTATTGAAGGAGATCCTACTAAATTTGACCCAGGTCCCAAGCAGGACCTCTAAACGCTGAACAAGGGCAAGACCCTTACCAAACCGTTCCCTTAACCCCCGACCAGGTAGCCAACATACCTCCATATAGACCGTGGAGATATGAATGGTGAAAATCTTTTATTTTATATAGACAGTAAAATAACGCCAAGACACCACGGACAAACGATAAGGAAAGATCACCTTCAACATAAGTAACTAGTTATTAAAGTCATTAATACAAAACCAAATAAATAGTGCAAAAGATTAAAAATAAAAAGTATTATACTAAACACTTGTCTTCACCAAGTGATGTAAGAGACTTAGGCAAACATGGCCTTGATTGTCAAGAACTCTTACGATCAATCTTGGATCCCGAGACGACTCACACACTCTATGATGGACAATGGATGATGGTGGTGGATGATGGTGTTATGGTGGTGGTGGATGGTGGATGAAGTGTGAGAGAGGTGGTGTGCCAAGGGATGAGATGGAATGAAGCCAAGCACCCCTATTTATAGGCTGAACAGAAGGCTGGGCACGGCCCCGTGTCCGCTGGACACGCCCCCGTGCCCGTCTGACACTCTCTCTCTTCATTAATTGTAATTCGCAATTACAATTAATGCGCCTGCTGTACTTTCACCACGCCCCCGTGCCCGCTGGACACGGCCCCGTGGTGGGCAATGGAAGCTTCTACTAGTTTGTCTTTTCTGCTGCTTCTTGGGCACGGCCCCGTGTCCGCTGGACACGGGGCGTGTTCAGTCTTCTGTTTTCTCTTCTTTGCCTTGGGGGGTGCCGTTGAGGGTCCGGGCAGTCTACTTTCATTCCTTTTCTTGTATTTATGCTAGAATTAGTTGTCTTTTTGCTTCTTTTGTGATTTTGAGCTCATTTCATCCTGAAAATACAAAAGAAAGACAAAAACACTCTTTTTCCAACATTAGTACTTAAAAAGGGTTAGTTTTATGCCTTAATTGATGTGATTTATATGTTGCATTTTACACACATCAAATACCCCCACACTTGAACTTTTGCTTGTCCTCAAGCAGAACTCTTTAAATGTGGCTTACACTCCCAAATGGAATAGGTAGAAGAGAAAGTTTTTAGCTTGTCCTAGAGTGTCGGGAATCCAAGGTCCTTGTAGGTTTTATTTTTATTTATTTACAATCCTATTCGTTATGATTTATTTTGAACGTTTCATAAGATAAATTACTTATTTGGGCATAGCATGCCTTATTAAAATTCTATTTATATACAAGTTCACATACCTCGCGGGAGATCACTCAACACTCGGCCGAAGGTGTGGATTTTTTTTAGTGAATCACTCGTGAGCGGCATGGAACTTACGCCTTCCATAGGCTTGCCAAGCAATCAATCCTCCTCCTTTTTAACTTTTTACCTTTGTAAATATCAAGAGGACTTTTGGGGTGAAGGGTTAGGCTTGGGTTAAAGGTGGTCGGTTGGGTTAGTTAGAAAAAAGGGCGAAAATCGTAAAAAGCGTCGGTTTCCGTGACATACCTTGTTTTTAGTGACTTTTTTATTTTGAAGTATTTCTCCAAACAAGCTTTTATATAGCTTTTGTTTGTTTTTGACTTCATCATTTTTTTTCCATCACATAAAAAGGCGAGTTTACGAAAAACCGAGCTTGTTACTAAAATAAAGGGTGAAAAATAAAAAGGGTTTTTTTTTTTTTTTTTTTTTTTTTTTTTTGTGGGTAAAAAGAGTTTTGGGGTAATGAAATGAAAGGTTTAGGCTCAAAGGGGCTATCTAGGGGGATTTTGGGTAGGTGGTAAAAAAAATGAAAAATAATGGTTTAGAAAGAAAAATATGGTTAGTCCTAATGCCTCCATCACTTACTTACTTGGGTTTAAGTTGGTAAGGACCGGGAATGTATCGTCGTGGCAAGTTCTAGAGTTGTAAGAACCAAGCGGCTATTCACACAAGAAATGAAAAATGAGCATTTAGTCTAAATATGTATATTTTTGTGCTCAATAAAGGCTCAAAACTCACTTTTGTGGGAATGGGTTTTTAATGTGATCAAGTATATATAATCGACTTGTTAACTAGACTTGTTATGCCGTTTTGTAATTTTCTTATGTTGGTTCTTTGTTATCACGACGCTATCGGTTGTAAATTTGTAAAAATATAACCTTTTAGAACTTGTTATTCCAAAATTAAACTAAGACAAGTAAATGAAAAAAAAATGAAAAAGTTTTTGAAAAAATTTGGGGTGTTTAGCGGTTCCAATAGAGTTTTGTGTAAGGCTTGTATTTAGGATTTGCAAAATTCAAGGTTTTAGCATCCCCCCCACACTTAAATTACACATTGTCCTCAATGTGTCCAAAAATAAGGTTTTTGGTTGATTAGAATGTGTAAAAGTAGGTTAAAAAGCAAAGATTTATGTTACTGGCATCCTGGACACGGCCCCGTGGTGACCGGGCACGGCCCCGTGGTCAGGTGCCAGTAACAAAAATTAAAGAATTAAAACAGAAGCCTGGACACGGGGGCGTGTCCGCTGAACGCGGCCCGTGTCCAGTTACCTGAACTGGGTGTTTTTCTGCAGGTGGCTCAGCACGGGGTCGTGTTGGTTGGGCACGGCCCGTGTTGAGCCTTCTGTGATGGAGATTTGTGTCGGGTTGCTCTGTTCTTCGTGCATGGGTCCATTTTTCTCGTTCCCCTTTTCATCCATTACCACCATGAGTGTGTTTTATTCGTCAAACAACCATCAATCTTAAAAACCATCATATCATTCCAAACATAGAGAGACATTACATAAAGATGAAAGTACATAAATATTAAACCATGGAGTTCTAGCCCTATGTTTTATTCTAATTTAGCAAAATTTCCAAGAAGCTACTAATCTTGGTTAGATAAGGTTTTTTAGAACTCCTTCTTCCGGGCGTGGTCCTCCTCATATGTCGGCGAGCCACTCCTCTACTTCCCTTGGAAGGAGAAAAGAGGGCTCATTTGCATTAGTTTGAGGAGTTTCGACTTCCGCTGGAATTTCTTGTGGGTGTTCCATGGGAGGTTCTGCGGGAAAGTCTTCCCACCCGGTAGGGTTGTTAACCCCGAGTGCCAAGTTCCAGTCCTGTTGTGGAAGGACTGGCTCCATAGGAGCTGCTACAAGAATGTTTAACCTTTGGTGCAAAAGGTTAATTTCTTGGAAGCTACTTTCAAGTCCCATCGTAAGATCGTTAATACGGTCAATTAGGACCTCCTCTACTGACGTCATTTCCTCGAAAGCTTCCCTCAATGCTATCACATAGTGCACAAGTGTAGCTTCAACGGAGGGCCTTCTTCCCCTTCGGCTGTTTGAGGAATGAACGGATGATGTTTCGCTGTTTTCACTCGCCATTCTACGAAAAATAAACCAAAAGCAGTTTATATGACGAAACAGTTTCTGGACACGGCCCCGTGCTCATTGAGCACGGCCCCGTGTTCATCTTTCTGCAGAATTTCGAAGCAAGGAATCTTGGGTTTTTAAGTTATTTTCTGAATTTATGTAGACTTTTTGGTCATAAATAACTTTAAACAATGTTACACAACATGTTTTCACCAAGATTCCATGATCAAAACTCATTATTTCCCACCACAAAGGTTGAAGAATTCAAACTTTTCATGGTAGTTCTTGAAGAAAGATGAAAAGAAGGAAATGTCTAGAAGAGGAAAGGACAAGATGGGTTGTTGGAACCTTCTTTTAGACTTACCTAGGATTGTTTGAGAGAAGATTCCTTCAAATCTCTGTCCCAAGTTGGTCCAAATGTGCAGGATTTTTGGCTGCATTTATAGAAAACGACAGCCTTCTGGACACGGCCCCGTGTTCGCTGGACACGGCCCCGTGTGCAGATGAAATTCTGACACAGTTTGTCCGTATTCTGACGTTCTGATCAGAAGGGAATCTTTTGGTGGACACGGGGGCGTGTTGGCCGGGCACGGCCCCGTGTCGGGAAGCTGTTTATGAAGTTTGTCGCTACTAAGGAGTTTATTTATATCGGGTGGCTCTTGATTTGTTGGAACAACCCCAAAGTGCCTAAGATACCTTAATTGTCCTATACTAAGGCGAGAACGCAAGAGGTTATCGGTGAGGGTAATTCCAATTTTTATTCTAGGTGGACATGTCCAACCCTTTTCCGGGCTCTCGTTAAAGAAGGTGTATGCCGAATCGCTCAGGTCTATGTATGCATCGAACGAAGTCGATGGGGAGTCCTTCACGGCACAATCGACACAGGGACGACTATCGTCCAAGTCTTTTCTAGGTATGAAGGTATTTTCGGGAGCAACGAGGTTGTCGGAATGCGGTTCCAACATTTCCTCATGGTCATCATCTTGGGATGGATCTATAAAATCCTTCCTAAGTTCTTTTGACCAATTGAGAATTAGCTCTTCTAGTTGAAATAACTCGTCAATGAGCATTTCTCCTAGAATATCTGGCTGGGCGCATTCGAGGGAGAGATAGTGCTTATTTTTACTTTCGCCCCTCTTAAGGTTACAAGGAATCGGTGGGTCTATATAGTGGGGCCTATAATTGAGAAAATAACATTTTAATTCCTCATGTTCGCCTCCACATAATCGACACCACATACCATAAGAGTGCCGAAAGTAAAAAGAATTACTATCACTCATGTTTGTGTCAGAAATTACCAACCGCCGGGATCTAACGGTTCTGTTTTCAGTAAGAGAATCTTGGGCACGGGGGCGTGTTGAGTGGACACGGCCCCGTGTTCAGCTTACTGTCTGACTTAAAACAGGATTGCCAGTTCCAATGATTGAGCACGGGGGCGTGTTCAGCAGGCACGGCCCCGTGGTGAGCTCTGCAGAAGCTGAAAATCTACGAAAAATCCTAAAAATTAAAGAAAAAAATAAAAATATGATTAGGCCGTTGATTCCTAACTTTCTTAAAATCCTTGTGTCCCCGGCAACGGCGCCAAAAACTTGATGTGCGTGAAGTGTGTTATATCTTAGATGTATATTTAAGCCCCTTTTTACACTTTTAGCCAAGTTTTAAATTTATAAAACACGATATTTACTAACACTAAACACACATATGGGCAAGTGCACCCATCGTGGACGTAGTATAGTGTTGATAAGATACCGAGGTCGTCCAAGTACACAAGAGCTTTTAATACCGGTTTATCATCAACGTCTAATCAAATCAAAAAGTGAGAAAAAAAATGTTTTAAACTAAGAAAAATAAAAACTAACTAAATGCTGAAAAATAAAATAAAATAAAAAAACTGATAGACAAGATGAATCACTTGGATCCGACACGTGTGTTAGTATAACCTTTGATTATTTTCGCACTTTTGCACTTGTTTAAGAGATTATCTTAGTTATTGTAGTAGGCCCCTCTTTTGAAGGCGACGTTACCCTCAACCCAGTAGTTTGAGTCAGCAAGGATACAATCCTAAAGGGTCGGATTATTGAAAGATAATGAATTAAGTTATTAATGCAAATTGTGGTAGGCCCCGCTTTCGGCGGTGACGTTACCCTCGGCTAAGTAGTCTGAGTCAGCATGGATACAGTCCTAAATAGCCGGGTTATAGTATTAATAGTAGTTAACTTATGAGGGGGTCAAAGAGTTTGGATCCCCGCCATCCAATACCTATGGGTATTGAAGGAGATCCTACTAAATTTGACCAGGTCCCAAGCAGGACCTCTAAACGCTGAACAAGGGCAAGACCCTTACCAAACCGTTCCCTTAACCCCCGACCAGGTAGCCAACATACCTCCATATAGACCGTGGAGATATGAATGGTGAAAATCTTTTATTTTATATAGACAGTAAAATAACGCCAAGACACCACGGACAAACGATAAGGAAAGATCACCTTCAACATAAGTAACTAGTTATTAAAGTCATTAATACAAAACCAAATAAATAGTGCAAAAGATTAAAAATAAAAAGTATTATACTAAACACTTGTCTTCACCAAGTGATGTAAGAGACTTAGGCAAACATGGCCTTGATTGTCAAGAACTCTTACGATCAATCTTGAATCCCGAGACGACTCACACACTCTATGATGGACAATGGATGATGGTGGTGGATGATGGTGTTATGGTGGTGGTGGATGGTTGATGAAGTGTGAGAGAGGTGGTGTGCCAAGGGATGAGATGGAATGAAGCCAAGCACCCCTATTTATAGGCTGAACAGAAGGCTGGGCACGGCCCCGTGTCCGCTGGACACGCCCCCGTGCCCGTCTGACACTCTCTCTCTTCATTAATTGTAATTCGCAATTACAATTAATGCGCCTGTTGTACTTTCACCACGCCCCCGTGCCCGCTGGACACGGCCCCGTGGTGGGCAATGGAAGCTTCTACTAGTTTGTCTTTTCTGCTGCTTCTTGGGCACGGCCCCGTGTCCGCTGGACACTGGGCGTGTTCAGTCTTCTGTTTTCTCTTCTTTGCCTTGGGGGGTGCCGTTGAGGGTCCGGGCAGTCTACTTTCATTCCTTTTCTTGTATTTATGCTAGAATTAGTTGTCTTTTTGCTTCT
Organism: Helianthus annuus; assembly: GCF_002127325.2. Classification (NCBI taxonomy): domain Eukaryota; kingdom Viridiplantae; phylum Streptophyta; class Magnoliopsida; order Asterales; family Asteraceae; genus Helianthus; species Helianthus annuus. The sequence goes on from NC_035439.2 coordinate 8,278,123, forward strand.
TTTGTGATTTTGAGCTCATTTCATCCTGAAAATACAAAAGAAAGACAAAAACACTCTTTTTCCAACATTAGTACTTAAAAAGGGTTAGTTTTATGCCTTAATTGATGTGATTTATATGTTGCATTTTACACACATCAATGAGCAACGAGGAAAGGGTTGTATAGACTGGGCTTCATCCTATATCGACCGTAACTGTGTAAAATAGATGGATATAGAATTACCTCCTTGTTGAGTAGACGTTATCTTTTGTTTTAGTTTGTATGCCCTAGGGGCACTCTCCTTCCCGAAACGTTCATCGAGATCTGCCCATATCTCTGATGTTTTGCTCGCATACTTCACGCTATTTCGAATATTTTTCTCCACCACCAGACCCTTCTCCATCCTTGTTCTTGTTTTGTGGGTCATCTCCTGCCATATTCTTGCGATTGATCGAGAGAAAGATTGTTGAAACCTTGCTCTGATACCATATAGAATTTGATATTGCAAGAGAATGAGAATATTACTTTCTTATTCAAAATAGTTCTGAACAATACAAGGCATAAATAACAAAAACCTACAGCCTCTGAACCGAGAATTATTCCCCTAAAGATGGAAAGGATTGGAACAATAAAGACTAAGAGATAATATATAAAATTAAGAAATCCTATAAATTCAAACCGTTGAAGCCTAATTGAGATATGAAAAACATCAAAAGGTGAACAAATTAGGGGAAATGATTATCAAATTTTGAACACAAACAGTTAAGATCTTCAAAAACCCCTTGACGATGTGAGTTGAGGAGATGGTTTACCAGAGAAGAAATTATGTAAGTGTAGAGTTAACCTACGGTTTAAAGAGGCGAGATTCCTTTTGAAGTTCCGCTAAAGAAAGCATGTTCTACAAATCTTTTACAATAAATAAATAAATAAATAAATAAATGTGAAAGGCATGATGAAACAAAGTACATTAAGAGGGTTGTGGATAACTTTGCCAACGACTCTTTGTTAGACGTAGACCACTACACCAGTTAATTTAAGAAGACTTCCTCACAAGTAACATATACTTCAATTAATTAGAAAAACAAAATTGTGAATAAAAGTTATAAGAACTGATAAAATAAATTAAAATTCAAATTAATTGAGAAACGTATTATATGATTCTATTTTTTATTGAAATATATGATTTAAGTATACAATTTTTATATAGAAGAAACATTCATAAAATCTAAATCTAATAAAAGGTTCCATAAAATGCAACTTGTCAATTTCTAATGCAAAAGGTTTTATAAAATGCCACTTGTCAATTTCTAATGCAATTGAGCTTTTAAAATACAAGTTATAATTTTGTCAATAAGCTTTTCAAATTCTACCAAAAATTTTTTTTTTTTTAACTAATTTCTGATATTTTTTTCTCAAATCACAAATGAAGATATCAAAAATCAAAAACACAATTATCTTTCTCATCAATTTCTGAATTTTTCTCAAATCACCACAGAAGAAAAAAAAATCAAAAGCTATTATCTTTTCCTTTTTCCAATTTTGAAAATCATGACAGAAGAAAAAAAAATAAAAAACTATTATCTTTTCCTTTTTCCAATTTTGAAGGTAGCAACGAAATTGGTTTATATTTTTAATTAATCAACAAGTAATTAGATTTACTTTGGTTTTTAAATTGGATTTGGTTTATATTTTTTAATTAATCAACAAGTAATTAGATTTATTTTCGTTTTTAAATTAGAAGTTAAAAAACGTACTTAAACCCTTTTTTAATTCCTACGATTGAACTGCTCCTCTTTATAGCTTCATATAAACTCTCATAATCACCACAACCTCTCTCTGCAAGTTAACTCACACCAGGTAAGTTTTCTAATCTCTATTCTCTATGTAATCATTATTCTCGGTTTCATCACTACCATATGTGATATCATATATAATTTTGTATTCATAAACATACTTATATCATATGTATTTTAATTGTATGCTTGAAATTCTTTATCTGGATTTACCTATTTCACTCAAGGTTACCAATTAATTGTTTACTATAGTGAGAAACCCTATCGGTAACGATGGCAATCGCATTGTTTAGGAACATATCTTATCCATAAGTAATATTTGATAAAAGTCAAGAACATTTGCTATGTAAGATAGGGTTATTTTTGAAAGAACCAGTTTTTACACATGATCAACAATATGCGACATTGTCTAGAGTAAAAAGTAAAGATGATCTTAAGCTTTTGATACTTGATGAGGATGATTAAAATACAAACAAAACTACGAATGTTGTTTTTAAAGAAGTGTTTAGAAATTTGTAAATGTAATATAAGTCATTTATGTAAATCGGTTTACACATTATAAATTACATTATTTTTATCTTCAAGCCCGTGTAGTATAAAATAATGTAAATAAAAGACTATAAACATATTACAATGCCAGAAATAAAGAAAAACACTAAATTACAATACTTTTCATAACTTAAATAAAATAAAATGCAAGAATGGAAGAAGAAATGTCGCTGACAGGCTAAGGATTTTTATTCAACTTGCGTCCCATAAAACAAAAATTCATTTGTTCTCAAGTTACAACTAGGGCTGTAAACGAACCGAACGTTTAGCGAACCGTTCATGAACAAGATTCGATTAGTTAAATGAATGAACATGAACAGAGGTCTCGTTCGTTCGACTGTGTTCGTGAACGTTCGGTAAGGTGTTCGTGAACATTCGTTGATTTGTGTTCGTTTATGTTCGTATGTTTGCGTTTTATTTAAAGATCTTTGTACTTTCTTATATTTTTTTGTACTTTTTATATTATTAAACTTTTATTTATTTTATTACCCTAACAATTAAACTAGGAAACCCACTTTCACCTTGTTTATGCATCATTTCCCTTTCATTTCTCATTATTTACATCGTCGAATACGATTGACCTCCATTCCACAATGAGGGATTCATGTTCGAGTGCTACTCTCTGGGTCATCTATCTTTATCCTTCGTCGCGTTCGCTAAATTTATTTGTGTTCGTTTGTGTTCGTGAACCGTTCATGAACACGCTCATTTCCTTAGTGAACGAACACGAACATAAAATCTCGTTCGGTAAGTGTTCATGAACACATTTATTTCCTTAACGAACAAACACGAACAAGGCCTTGTTCGTGTTCGTTCGGTTCATTTACAACCCTAGTTACAACAGCTAAAGAAATGTGTACCGTCAGGAAAAAAACTCGAGCACCAAAAATTGTACCTTGAATCAAGAACATCAGGAAAGATCATGAGATTGCAAGAACACTTTTTGTGTGTTTTCTCAACCAAGGAGGGACATAGTTTTACAGTCAAAACATAATTTAATACAACTTAATCTTGAGTTAAAAGAAATAATAAATAAAAGTATTCAATGCAATCTATTTAGTTTATTGTCACTAATGAAACTAAAAAAATTGTTTTGTTTGAACTCTGTATGAAACCACTCGATAACATTGAGAGGTCCTTAGTGGTAACCAAAAGTCATAACTACTCAACAATAGCCACAAGTTGCATTTGATGCCCATTAATGGAAACTACTCAGCAACAATAGTAATTAAGCTATAGTATCTTGGCCAATGGTGGTAAAAGAGAGCAGTTGCAACTGTTGCCTTTGACAGTGAAAAGTAACCAACATTCGGAACTTCGAGCCCTAAGTAGCAACCGAAAGTGGTCACAATCGATGCTAACCTGACTAGTGGTAACCAAGCTGTGAGAACTTCAGACTGCTCATACATAGCATTTTAGTATTAAAAACCCTCATTTAAGGGTAATTATCTCAAATCTGATAAGAATAGTCGGTTATTAATGTTTTATTGAGGATTTAAAGGTAATTAGTGAAAAAGGAGTAACTTGGAGTAAAAAGAGAACTTTTGGAACATAAGAACAAAATCAATAAGTACGGGGAGATCCAAAAGGGTACAACTTGTACCTGATTCGTAAGAATACGGCTCCTAACTGCCACCAGTCAAAAGACAAAATCAACATTGGGATTTGGGCAAGACTGGGTCCTGTCAGAGAGAAGACGACCCTTACCCACTAAGTGGGGACGTCCCGTACCATTTACGAAGCCCAATTAGAACTGCCTATTTAGGGTATGCTATGGAAACCCTAGAACATAACTGGAATTGTCTAGAGAGCGAAAAAAGGGCTGAGGAACTTAGTTTTGAAGGATTCTAAAGAGAAAAGGCAAGATTGAAGATCTAACACTTGGGGAAGCAAGATTTGATTCCTCGGGTTACTCTTTATTTTTTTCTAGTCTTTAAACTTCTGTATTTGATGATGAATTTGATTTATGTTTTGAATTTTGAATTTGTTTGTCATGTCCGGCTAAACTCTTTTATAACTGTCCGAATGAGATAATTCGTTGATTTGACTTATGATTGGTGATTGATTTGCTTATTAGTATGATTTTAGTAGTTGTTATGGATTAATATTATAATTCATATGAGTACATGTTTTGTATTGGTTATGATGTTGATTATGTTGTTGTGTTGGTCTTTCTATGAGGTTATGCATGTTAGATTCAATATCTTCAATCTCTAGGTTATATTGACGTCCATTAACTTAGGGCTTGAAACCTTAACCGGTAACAGATAATTAATCATCATAAGTGGTAAAACATGTGGTCTGCCTACGGGAAGGATCTTAATTAAAAGGTCTAGAAACTAGTTAGAGACTTAGAGTTTTCTATATTTGGCTAGCCTTGATAGTTCGTAAACCACTATGTTCGTTGTTCGATCGTGGCACTAGTCTAGAAACCCTAATTCATAAGAATCCATATCAATACTAGCTTTATTGGATTAGGTCTAAAGATGTGTCTATAGCCTTAACCCTAGTTTAATAGGATAAACCTTAATCGATATTAATTCACCTTAGCACTTCATACACTATTATAAAAAATGAGTCTTGAAATAATTTATTAAGTATCATCTATCATCAGTCTAGTCAATCTTCGTTGATTCAAGTCTTGGATAGTTATATTGTCTTAACCCTTGGTTATCTTTCATAGTTAATTGAAGTATTAATAGTTATAGATTAAGTTTAGTCATTCATAGATTGCATATTAAGTGATAAATCTAGTACTTATGGGTTTTGTATCCTAGGATTGATACTCTGTAAGTTAGCTGAACTATACTATATTCTGATAGGTATACTTGCCTGTTACATCAGAAACTGCCCATCAAAACACTACTTTACAACCATATATCTTCCATGCCATGCCATGCGAGCATGAGTTAGGGTTCTTCGTACCTTTAGGGTCACTGATATACTTGGTTTTATCTATTATACTGATCGAATTCTGTAACGACTCACACAAAAATGTCCTAAAACGCTCCGCAAGTGAAGACCCGGACCCCTGAAACCCTAATGTACATGAAAAACCAAGAAAACAAGAAATTTGGGTTTTAGGCTGGCCGCGTAAACCATAAGAGGAGTTTACGCGGGCCGCGTTAACTTAAAATTGTCCCGGATAAGTGTTCAAGCCACGTGTTGTCCACCTGGCAAACCTACTCGTGACACACCAAGCCTACGCGTAGACTAGGTGGCCACGTGGGCCGCGTAAGAGTTAAGTATGGGTTTACGCAGGCCGTGTAAAACCCAAAATCAGGCTATAAATAGCCCATGCATGGGGCTTTCGTCTGTGCTCGCAAAAACTCTCAAAATCACTCATATTCTGCTCGAATTTCACTTTCAAATTAGCAAGACGCTGCTATGATACCGGGTATTAACTCGATCACTGCTATAATTCTTTTCCTTCCTTCAACTTTTATTATAGCAAATAGTAGCTCGGGATTATACCTTCTAAATCCTGAAACTCTGCCCGTTATTAGGGTAATAACTCTAATCACTGGTACTGATACGCGCAAAATGCAACATATAAATTATATCAAATATGGCATAAAACTAACCCTTTTTTAGTACTAATGTTGGAAAAAGTGTGCTTTTGTCTTTCTTTTGTATTTTCAGGATTAAATGAGCTCAAATTAACAAAAGAAGCAAAAAGACAACAAAATCTAACATAAATACAGGAAAAGGGACAAAAGTGGATTGCCCGACCCCTCGACAGCATCCTCCTAAGCAAAACAAAGAAGGCAGAAGACTGAACACGCCCCGTGCTCAGCGAGCACGGGGCCGTGCCCAAGAAGCAGCAGAAAAGACAAACTAATAGAAGCTTCTATTGCCCCCCACGGGGCCGTGCCCATCGGACACGGGGGCATGGTCAGAGTACTGCAGGCGCATTTATTGTAATTGCGAATTACAATTAATGAAGAAAGAGAGTGTCAGACGGCCACGGGGCCGTGCCCAGCGGGCACGGGGCCGTGCCCAGGCTTCTGTTCAGCCTATAAATAGGATTGCTTGGAGCCATTTCAACTCATCCCTTGGCACACCACCTCTCTCACACTTCACCCACCACCCACCACCACCATAACACCATCATCCACCACCATCATCCATTGTCCATCATAGAGTGTGTGAATCGTCTCGGGATCCAAGATTGATCGTAAGAGTTCTTGACAATCAAAGGCCATGTTTGCCTAAGTCTCTTACATCACTTGGTGAAGACAAGTTGTCACACCCTGGCTTTTGCGGAAGCGTGGGTTTAGTTGGTGTGACTTCTTAATACCATAGCAACAATCACAACATGCTATATGATAAAAACACTTGATGTTCATCCATTAAAATAGTTACAAATGCATAACATATAGTTTTAAAACATCAACCACAAGAATGCATTACAAAACATGACTTGTTTAAAAATGAGTTCATAAGACTCGACGAAAAGCTACCAACGACACAAGGATTTGAGACATGCAACTCGTCCAGCAAAGAGTTACACTTCCCAAACCTACTACTCCGGATGACATCCTTATTAAGTACGCAGCTTTGCCTAATCATGCAACACTTGCCAGATCCAACTTAATTCCCTGAAATACATGTAGTTTAAAAAGTCAACAAAAAGTTGAGCGAGTTCATGTGTAAGTCTGTGTGTATAAACCATTTTAATATGTCTGTAAATAAAATAGTCCCTGGTATGTAGCAATAAGGAAAAATGATCACCATTGGGTTGCAAATCCAATAGTATATGTGAATGATGCAGGAAGACTCAAACCTAGCAAATTTGTCTCCGGTATGAAGACATAGTCACCACTATGGGCCCCCGGCCTCATGGGTGTGGGCTCGCTACACCCAAATAGATCTATCACTCATGTCCCGTGGTCCTACGATGAGGATTAATGGCCTTAAGTGTCATGCCCACCACTCACATGATCGCGTAATAAAAACCCCTACTTAAGCTAATCATACCAATTAGAAAATGTCTGAAATAATTTGTAAACATGTATTCCACCCCCGAAGTATAAAACCGAAAACAGTAAAGGAATAGGGGGTCATGAACTCACCGTAGTGCGTCTTGACTCGAACTTAACTCTTTCCGCTACACGACAACCTACAACGTACTAATGTCTATTAGACGAACGGGCCGTACCTTGGCTTAGAGTTTAGTGTTTTGATTTGCGTTACTTAGGTATTATTTTGTTAAAACAATAATAATTATTTTAACTTAACTATCGTTCTTAGAAAAATAGTTAGACAACTATTTCGTATCTATTTTTCTCGAATATTTTACTAAGTGTTCGGATTCTCGGAAAATTTCGGCAGAGTCTCCTCTGTAAATAGAGGTGTCCATGCTTAAATAGCATATCATTTTCTTTTACATATCTCCAATAGTTCATTTTCAATAACCAAACCGACATATCGACAAACAAAACGTTACATACTTCATTTCAACTTTATTACTCGAAACCGGACTGTTTTCAAGGATTTTTATAAAATAGTTATCCTTTTCTAAAAATTCTCAAATTTTTACAGAATGTCACATATGTTCCAAAATTTATTGTGTAAAAATATCAAAGTCCAATTCGTTACCCATATTTTATAGAAAATCATTTTCTCGACTGCAATCAGATTTGTTACCTTCTGATTGCAGTTTACGGAAATTTTCACTAAAAATTAACCGTAAGTCCTGACAATGGTGTCTATCTACTGTAAAAATTTCATGAGTTGATTTTACTCAGGTTTTAAGTTATGACTCCGAAAATAACACACTTTTTCTGCAGTAAAAATGCAGCTTGAGCTGCTGTCCAAAAATAGTCTTTTAAAAATAGTAAACGGTCTCGAAAAATTATGATTCCAGTGCCATTTGTTTAGTTATTCCAAAATACTCATTTTAGGCTTTAGAAAATCCGTTTTTCGATTTAAAATGATCCCGTTACAGCCTGTTGAAGTTGGCTGGAAATCCAACTCAGCAAGCTGTTTACATTGTAGAAGTGACTAAAAGTGCATAAACGAAGATCCTAACCATGGTTTATTGATGAGCAAATGTTAAAACTTCAATCATGCTTTAACCAACCCTAAACCATTCAGATTTCAACCTCACACAACCTTTTTATATGTGGTTTTTAGGCAGAAACTTAAGTTCATATTTTAGTGTTTAAGCTTTTGTGTGTGATGAACATTCAACAAATCGTAACAAGAATCAAGGTGGAACAAGAGTATGAAGGGACTTACTACTAGCACAAGGCTAGGGTAGTAATCTTAGGATGAGATGATGGTGAAAAGTTGGTGACAAAGCTTGAATCAAACTTCCTTGAACACCTTCAATCTTGCACTTCTATGGATGAACTTCACACTTGAAAGAGAGCTTGTTGGAGAAGAAAATGGAGGATGTGAAGAATGATGGTGGTGATTTCGGTTATGGAGAGAGGGGGGGGGGTATATGAGCCGAAATTTTAGAGAGAGGAAGGAGGAGATTGGTTGTAGTTTTTGTAATGATGGAATTTCCTTGGAAACATGCACAACTAGAACTTAGGGTAATCATACCCAATCTCTTGGCCAATAGTAGTGAAGATGGTAATATCAAATATCTAAACAAAATATTTTCAAATCATTAGGGCAGATTTTCGGTTTGGGGGGGGGGTAAAGTGTAAATTTTTGGTAATTAGTAGGTAATTATTAGAAGGTTAAGGGTATTTACAAGTATAGTGGGTGTATGTCATGTTTACATGGTGCATGGGGATTTTTGTGGCCATGATTAATTTAAAATGATAAAATAATATTTCTAACAATATTTCATGTCTCGGGTAATGTCTGGTTGTTCGGTTTCGCATCGTTCCGTTAAAGCGTTTAATTGTCCCGTAAAGCGTCTTTTGTGCATCTTTTTGTAACGAAATTAATTCCAACACTTAGGAAAGTGTCCAGGACCATTTAGTCAATACTCTGTATAATATGAGTGTGTTAAAAGCTGAATTGTTACTAAAAATGCGGAATTCTGTAATTAAATTGCGTTTTAGGCACTTTCCGGCACTCAAACTATCACCTAGTGGCATAGTCTTATGGTCCTCACTTCCCTACACTCCATACTGGTGTAGTGTTTTATCCCTGGCCCATACTGGCCTACAAATAGTATCTGTCTAAGTGCTGGCATTGTCAGCCTGTGTCTGAGTTATCCGCTTACTATGCTAATTGCGCTTTGTGCATCAGGTTTGTCACTAAGAGTCTGTATGAAATAAATGGAGTGACTGTACGTAAGGAATGCACATGTATGTATATGACATGAATCAGTAAGCAGTTTAAGGCGTCAGATGTAATCAAGCACAGTCATTAAGCACATAATTAGGGTTAATTAATTTGTACGGTACCTGTAATTATGCGGGTTGTCACACAAGTGTCTAGTGTAATACTTTTTATTTTTAATCTTTTGCACTTTTTATTTAGTTTTGTATTAATGACTTTAATAACTAGTTTCTTATGTTGAAGGTGATTCTTCCTTATCGTTTGTCCGTGGTGTCTTGACATTATTTTACTGTCTATATAAAATAAAAGATTTTCACCATTCATATCTCCACGGTCTATATGGAGGTATGTTGGCTACCTGGTCGGGGGTTAAGGGAACGGTTTGGTAAGAGTCTTGCCCTTGTTCAGCGTTTAGAGGTCCTGCAAGGGACCTGGGTCAAATTTAGTAGTATCTCCTTCAATACCCAAAGGTATTGGATGGCGGGGATCCAAACTCTTTGACCCCCTCATAAGTTAAACTACTATTAATACTATAACCCCGCTATTTAGGACTGTATCCCTGCTGACTCAGACTACTTAGTCGAGGGTAACGTCACCTTCAAAAGAGGGGCCTACCATAATTTGCATTAATAACTTAATTGATTATCTTTCAATAATCCGACCCTTTAGGATTGTATCCTTGCTGACTCAAACTACTGGGTTGAGGGTAACGTCACCTTCAAAAGAGGGGCCTACTACAATAACTAAGATAATCTCTTAAATAAGTGAAAAAGTGCGAAAATAATCAAAGGTTACACTATACACGAGTCGGATCCAAGTGATTCATCTTGTCTATCTGTTTTTATTTTTATTTTTATTTTTCAGCATTTAGTTAATTTTATTTTCTTAGTTTTAAAATCTTTTCTAACATTTTGATTTGATTAGACGTTGAGGATAAACCGGTACTAAAAGCTCTTGTGTCCTTGGACGACCTCGGTATCTTACCAACACTATACTACGTCCACGATGGGTGCACTTGCCCATATGTGTGTGTAAATATCATGTTTTATAAATTTAAAACTTGGCTAAAAAGTGTAAAAAGAGCTTAAAATATATACCTAAAACATATACACACTAGCACGCATTAAGTTTTGGGCGCCGTTGTCGGGGATACAAGGATTTTAAGAAAGCTTAAAATTGACGGTCTAATCAGTTTTTCAAAACCTTTTTAAAACGCGCGCACATTTTTCTGCATTTTAGTTTAGTTTGCATTTACAGTAGCCTGAACACGGGGCCGTGCTCACTGAACACGCCCCCGTGCTGCATATTTTTAGTTAGATACCCAGATACAGAGTCTGAACATGGGGCCGTGCTCACTGAACACGCCCCCGTGCTCAATGAGACCAGTAACTTTAATTAAAACGCCCAGATACAGACCCTGAACACGGGGCCGTGTTCACCAGACACGGGGCCGTGTCCAGCCTCTGTTTCCGTCTTTGTTTCTGTTTTCTGGTCCCGAGACTCAGTTGTGGTCTGCTGTGTGATTCTTATGGATCAATACTCAGGAGGTTACAACTACATCTATGAGGAGGATGATTATATGAGAGAATATTGCACTAATTGTGGTAACCCGCACTCTGTACAATGTTGTAACTTATTTCAACCATCCACTTCATACAACTATTATGAGGAGCCCAGGTACGAGCCATCAACTTCATACACACCCTATGAAGACCAAATGTATGAACCTATCCCCTCATACTCATATTTTGATGAACCAAGGTATGAACCTTCATACTCATACTTTGAAGAGTCAAGATATGAGCCACCACCTTCATATACTTATTATGAGGAACCATGGCGTGAACAACCCACCTCATATGAGTACTATGAAGTACAAAATTTCGACCCTTATCCATCATATGCTTACAATGAAGGACAATGGTGTGAACCATCTACTTCATATGGGTACTATGAGGAACCAAGGATCGAACAACCGGATTCAAGCTTTGAGGGTACCGATCCTTACTCTAACACCGACATAGCCGATAGGATAATAGAAAACCTTAAATTTATTGAAAGATGCATAAAAGAATCTTGCGCAAGGGAAGAGGAGTCCCGCGTGAGAAAAGAAGAAACGATAATTGAGGAATTAAAAATGGAAGAGCAAACAAGTGAAAAACCAACACATGAGTTAAACAACGAAAAAGGTGAGACCGATAACGTTAAAACTCAAAGAGAGTATAATTTTGAAGAAATTAATCTCTTGTCACCTTTTTTCGAAAATCACTGTTTAGTACCAACTCATGCTAAGTTTTTAAAGAGTTAAACACTAACACTAAAATTGAAGAAATGGTAAGTGTTAAGTTAACCAATGATCAAACTTCGCCAATAAAAGAAGATCCTTTTGAAATTAACATTACACCGGTTCCATGTTTTTTTTCAAAATTCATTTATTAGTAATGTCACTATTGATAAAGACCTTTTTGTTAACATAATGCCTAATTACATTTTCGAGAAATTAAGTATTAGTGATTTTGCTCCACTTCAAATACCCATTTTTCTATCCAATCGGAAAGTAATAAAATCAATTGGTGTAGTGGAGGATGTCTTGGTTCAAACAAATCAAATGGTAATCCTAACCGACTTTGTCATCCTCGATGACGCTCCTCTAGTGTTGGGACGACCTTTTGTAAAAACTCACGAAGCTTTGAAAAACCGGAAGTTTAATAATCTACCTCTTCAGTTAGGGGCATTCAAAAGGAGCATAGATCTTGAGCGTTCAATGAAACATCCTTTTGGCAATAATGACCCCCTAATTGAAGATGAAGATGAGCCACCCGATACAAGTGAAGAAGTTGACCACTTTGTTGAAGAAGAGGTCGCCATAGAACAAACCTTTAAAGTTCTTGATCTAAATGAGCCACGAAATAAGGAGTCTCCTAAAGACCCAACCATTGAGCTCAAGGAACTTCCAAAAGGTTTGGAATATGCTTTTCTAGACAAAGATGGTAAATTACCTGTAATTATTTCGTCTAAATTAAGTAGTGTAGAAAAAGAGAAATTAATTAATCTTCTTAAAAACACAAAAATACGATCGCTTGGAAGCTTGTAGATATTAAAGGAATAAATCCTTCCATGTGCACGCACAAAATTTTGATGAACGATGACTTCAAAACGGTAATACAACCACAACGTAGAGTAAATCCAAATGTACAAGAAGTGGTTAAAAATGAGGTCATCAAACTACTTGACGCCGGACTAATTTATCCTATCTCCGATAGTCCATGGGTAAGTCCCGTCCAAGTAGTCCCAAAGAAAGGAGGTATGACGGTAATAACTAATGAAAAGGATGAATTAATACCAACGAGAACCGTCACAGGATGGAGAGTTTGTATAGATTACAGACGATTAAATGAAGCAACAAGGAAAGACCACTTTCCATTGCCCTTCATTGATCAAATGTTAGAAAGACTATCCGGTCATAAATTTTACCGTTTCTTAGATGGTTTTTCAGGGTACTTTCAAATTCCAATAGCACCTGAAGACCAAGAAAAGACGACTTTCACATGCCCCTATGGAACTTTTGCTTATCGTCGCATGCCATTTGGTCTATGTAATGCACCTGCAACATTCCAACGTTGCATGGTGGCCATTTTCCATGATATGATAGAAAAAACTATGGAAGTCTTCATGGACGACTTTTCTATCTTTGGAGATTCATATGACCAATGCCTCGATAACCTTGAACGAATGCTATCCCGATGTGAGGAAACAGAGGGAATAGTACTGGTCACAAAATCTCGAGCGAAGGAATGGAAGTTGATCGAGCAAAAGTAGACACTATTTCTCGATTACCTCCACCCTCCTCCGTTAGAGCAATCAGAAGTTTCCTAGGGCATGCCGGATTTTATAGAAGGTTTATCAAGGACTTTTCAAAAATTTCAAGACCTCTAACAAAATTACTTGAAAAAAGATGCGCCTTTCATCTTTGACAAGGATTGCAATCAAGCATTTCTAACCCTCATGGAAATGCTAGTCAATGCACCTATCATGATAGCGCCCGATTGGAAACTACCTTTCGAAATCATGTGTGATGCAAGTGACTTTGCTATTGGAGCAGTCTTGGGACAAAGAAAAGAAAAGCACTTCCACCCAATTTATTATGCTAGTAAAACACTTAATGATGCACAAGAGAATTACACAACTACTGAGAAAGAATTACTAGCCGTGGTATTTGCTTTTGATAAATTTCGTTCTTACCTTGTTCTTTCTAAAACTGTAGTCTATACAGATCATGCAGCTATCCGATTCCTTTTCAAGAAACAAGACGCCAAACCACGTTTGATCAGGTGGATTCTACTCCTCCAAGAATTTGATATTGAAATCAAAGACAAAAGAGGAGCAGAAAACACTGCGGCAGATCATCTTTCACGCCTAGAAGACCCAGCTTTGGAAGCAACCAGGGACGAGCAAATCAATGAAAAATTTCCAACAGAATCCCTGGAAATGGTGGAAAGTAGACAAGAACCATGGTATGCCGACTACGCTAACTACTTAGCTAGCGGTATAGTCACCAAAGGATGGCCACACCACCAAAGAAAGAAATTCTTTGCCGATGTAAAGCATTACTTTTGGGAAGACCCCTATCTTTTCAAAATGTGTGCTGACCAACTCATCCGAAGGTGCGTCCATGGTAGCGAAGCACGAAGAATTCTCCGCCATTGTCATGAAGGTCCATATGGGGGACATCATGGTGCCGCTAGTACCGCACGAAAGGTATTTGATTCAGGATTTTATTGGCCAACCATTTACAAGGATGCGCAAAATCTTGTAAAGACATGTGATGCTTGCCAGAGACCAGGTAATATTTCTTCCAAAAACGAAATGCCTCAAAATGGCATTCTCGTTTGTGAAATTTTTGATGTGTGGGGACTCGATTTCATGGGACCTTTCCCACCGTCAAAAGGAAACAAATATATACTTGTGGCAGTTGATTACTTGTCTAAATGGGCCGAGGCCGAAGCCCTTCCAACAAATGATGGAAGAGTTGTGGTAAAATTTCTGAAAAAATTATTCTCTCGTTTTAGAACACCCAAAGCATTAATAAGTGATAGAGGTACCCATTTTTGTAACCATCAACTCGAAAAAATCTTAACAAGATATGGGGTCTATCACCGGGTCTCAACAGCATATCACCCTCAAATGAACGGACAAGCCGAAGTGACTAATAGAGGTTTAAAACGAATACTTGAAAAACCGTAGGATTAAATAAAAAGGAATGGGCTGATAAACTAGATGATGCTTTATGGGCATTTCGTACTGCTTATAAAACAACTATAGGCACAACCCCATATAAGCTCGTCTATGGAAAAAGCTGTCATTTGCCAGTAGAAATAGCTCACAAAGCCTACTGGGCAATAAAAAGTGTAAACCTAGATTTAGAAATTGCAGGTAAAAATCGATTTTGTCAAATAAATGAATTAGACGAACTAAGGAATTATGCATACTCTAACTCAGAAATTTATAAGGAAAGAATAAAAAATTTACACGACAAATACATTAAGCCTAATGAATTTCGAGTAGGAGACCAAGTTCTATTGTTTAATTCACGACTTCGATTATTTCCGGGTAAACTAAAATCTAGGTGGTCAGGACCTTTTTCCATCACCCATGTTTTTCCTCATGGTGCAGTAGAAATTAAATCTCGAAATGGAATTCCATTCAAAGTCAATGGCCAACGGCTAATGCTCTATCGAGGATCCATTGAGGATGAGGAAGAAGAGATCTCGTTCCAAACGGTCAACGAATAAAGGTCACCCACATCATACCTGGTATGTTACGAACAAGTGAGTATACATCGAAACCAGTAAGTCCTCTAACCATGTTTTTGGGAAAATTGGCACTCACACTAAAAAAAAAAATTTCAAAACCTCGCTCGGCACGGGGCCGTGTCTGCGCGACTGTCGGGATAAAACCCTCTTTTCACAACAGTTACGTCATTCCACACGCCCCGTTTCCCCGAAAAAGCTCTGGTCCGAAGCGATTTTCTGCAAATTTTCGACGTTGCCTCTAGATCTAACAACATCAAGGTATGATTCTATCATCATTAGTAGTTAGATTAGTTACTTGCATGTAGTTAAAACATCAAAAATTTGGGGAAAAATCTAGGGTTCTTGAAGTTCATCCAGATCGAACCTCGAATTTTTGAAATAATTTGTTAGCATTAGTTTAGATTAGTATAATGGGAAGTAAGTACACTTGTATTGTTGATAGATTTGCCCAATTTCTCACAAAAACCTCAAACTCTTGTTTTTGAACCGAAAAAGATAAAATTGAGGGGGTAAACGGTTTGTTTTGAGAAAAACGGCACTTGGGGTTTCATTTTCGGGGGAAACAGCTACTACTTGACCAAAAATTTTCAGATTTTCGGGACCGGGTCGAAAAATGAAGTTTTTGAGTAACAGACGCCTGGACACGGGGCCGTGTCCGCTGAGCACGGGGCCGTGTCCAGCTCACTGTTTGCAGTTTCTTCCGAAAATCTCATTGTTTCGTGCTAACTTTTGGTGTATTCTTTCAGATGTCGAAGAAGTTTACGAGATTCAACGCTAATGAGCTCGATGCTAGGGCCAGATATGATACGCTTCAAACAAGACCTGAGGAATACCCAAGGCAAGCATGCACGGACCTGTTACTCATGGTGAACCAACTTGACCGCTTCAACAACCTCGTTACCGGACCACTCAGGGTTGCTTTGACCACCCGACTCCGGTCGGTACACGAATGCACTATGGAGTTCTACAGTACTTTCACCTTCACTTCAAGGTGTGACCCTTTTGACAATGAGGGGGTTGCATTTCGATGTGGTGGGACGAGATATTCTATCTCTATGGCACAATTCGGGGCAATAGTGGGGCTGTATTCAGAAGAAGATTCGGGAAATGAAGAAAACACCGGGGGAATGCGAGAGTTGGATGAAAATGAACGCCAGGCTGCATGGGCTCAGATTGGTGATGAGTTTTACAATCCGAGCAGTACTAAGAGCACTAAGCTAAGGGATCCGCTCTATCGCTACATTCACAGGCTCCTTACTTACTCTCTTACTCAGCGACACGACAGCAGCAGCGTGGTTGGGTTGAGAGATTTGGTAGTCCTACACTGCATTCACACCCGAAGAGCCCTTGATGTTCCATTCCTCCTACTCCGGAACATGCATCTGAACCGACTTGCTCATGCACCAACCCCTATCTTCTATGGGGGATGGGTGTACCGCCTCTTCAAGCACTTCACGAACATCCCTAGGTCCTTCCAGAGAAGCCCATGGTCGGGACGGGTCGATGTGCACATTTGTCGTGCTATGAACCTAATTTATGAGGCGGAAGATGGGTCGGTAAGCTTTCAGAGAATGCAAGGCCATGCATGGAACCCGCAAGAGGTGCTAGTCCTTCACGCTCCACCTCCCCAATACCAGTACCAACCCCACGGTGATCCGGGGTAGTCCTCCTCACAAGGAGGTGGTTTTCCTAACCTTCAAAGTTTACATTATCTTTTGCAGGAAAACCTTATGTGCACTAGGAACACCTACAACCTCGCTAACAACACATACCACCGGGTCGAAGCCATTGAAAGAAACATCACCGATATCCAAGATGACATCGGAAGCATCCGGGAGTATATGGCGGGTCATGGGGAAGGAGGTGATGACAGTGATGAAGACATGGACTAGGAGGATGAAGAAGGAGTAGGAGTGGACGGTTGGTGAGCCCACAGGTTAATTTCCCTTTCTATCAGACAATTTCCGGCCTGCCTGCCGAAGTGTTGAACAATTTACTTTCCTTAAGTCTTTTTATTTTCTGCTTTATTTTTCTTTTTAATTTATGGTTTGGATGATTAACTTGATAATTTAGGACGTTCGGTATTGCTTGGTGTGGTGTTTACTGATAAAACAGGTACACATGAGGCTTATAGTGCTAAACATTAGCACTAATAAAAGCCGGGATAGGAAAACCGGATAAAGAAACCTGTTTTTTTGGCCCTGCAGACAGTCCACACGGGGTCGTGTCCAGCCGACACGCCCCCGTGCCTACCTCCCAGACCTGCTATTTGTCAAAATCTCTGCAGAATTTTTGCCAGACACGGGGTCGTGCCCAGCGAGCACGCCCCCGTGTCCAACTTCTGTAAGTTTTCGTTACTGGCACCTGAACACGGGGCCGTGTCCACTCACCACGGGGCCGTGTCTAGACAGCCAGTAACATAAAATTATGCTTTTAACACCATTTTACACATTCAATCAACATAAAAACTTATTTTTGGGACACATTGAGGACAATGTGTAATTTAAGTGTGGGGGGATGCTAAAACCTTGAATTTTGCAAGTCCTAATAACAAGCCTTACACAAAACTCTATTTGGAATCACTAATCACCCCAAATTTTTTTCCAAAAATTTGCATTTTTTTACTTGTCTAAGTTTAAGTTGGGAATTCTAATTCTAACAAGGTTATATTTTTACAAATTTACAACCGATAGCGTCGTGATAAAAAGAACCAACATAAGAAAATTATGAAACGGCATGACAAGCTTAGTTAAAATTTGATTATATATATACTTGATCACGTAAAAACCCATTCCCACAAAAGTGAGTTTTGAGCCTTTATAGAGCATACAAATACATATCTTTACACTAAATGCTCATTTTTCGTTTCTTGTGTGAATAGCCGATTGGTTCTTACGACTCTAGAACTTGCCACGATAATTCATTCCCGGTCCTTACCAACTTAAACCCAAGTAAGTAAATGATGGAGGCATTAGGACTAACCCTTTTTCTTTCAACACCATTATTTTCACTTTTCTTTTCACCTACCCAAAAATTCTCCCTAATTAACCCCTTTGAGCCTAAACCTTTTCATTTCTTAACCCAAAATCCTTTTACCCACCAAAACCCCTTTTTCATTTTTTCCCCTTATTTTAGTAACAAAGCTTGGTTTTCGTGTGACTCTTAAAAAAAATGATGATGAAGTTGGAAATAAACAAACAAAGCTCCTCAAACAAAAGTTTGTTTGAATAAATACTTCATAAAAAAAGGGGTCACAAAAACAAAATGTTTTACGAAAACCAGCGCTTTTTACGCCTTTTCGCCCTTTTCAACTAACCACTAACCCAACCACCCACCTCTAGCCCAAGCCTAACCCTTCACCCCAAACGTCCTCTTGATATTTACAAAGGTATAAAGTTAAAAAGGAGGAGGATTGATTGATTGGCAAGCTTATGGTAGAAATAAGTTCCACGCCGCTCTCGAGTGATTCACTAAAAATAAACCTTCGGCCGAGTGTGAGTGATTTCCCCGTGAGGTACGTGAACTTGTATATAAATGGAATTTTAAAAATGTATGTTATGCCTTAATAAATAATTTATCTTATGAAATGTTTTTAATAAATCATGACGAATAGGATTGTAAATAAATAAAAATAAAACCTAAACGATCTTGGAAAATCCCGACACTCTATGACAAGCCCAAAAAACCTTCTCTTCTACCCATTCCATTTGGAGTGAATAAAGCCACAATATAAAGAGTTTTGCTTGAGGACAAGCAAAGATTCAAGTGTGGGGGTATTTGATACGCGCAAAATGCAACATACAAATGATATCAAATATGGCATAAAACTAACCCTTTTTTAGTACTAATGTTGGAAAAAGTGTGCTTTTGTCTTCCTTTTGTATTTTGTATTTTCAGGATTAAATGAGCTCAAATTAACAAAAGAAGCAAAAAGACAGCAAAATCTAACATAAATACAGGAAAAGGACAAAAGTGGATTGCCCGACCCCTCGACAGCATCCTCCTAAGCAAAACAAAGAAGGCAGAAGACTGAACACGCCCTGTGCTCAGCGAGCACGGGGCCGTGCCCAAGAAGCAGCAGAAAAGACAAACTAATAGAAGCTTCTATTGCCCACCACGGGGCCGTGCCCAGCGGACACGGGGCGTGGTCAGAGTACTGCAGGCGCATTTATTGTAATTGCGAATTACAATTAATGAAGAAAGAGAGTGTCAGACGGCCACGGGGTCGTGCCCAGCGGGCACGGGGCCGTTCCCAGGCTTCTATTCAGCCTATAAATAGGAGTGCTTGGAGCCATTTCAACTCATCCCTTGGCACACCACCTCTCTCACACTTCACCCACCACCCACCACCACCATAACACCATCATCCACCACCATCATCCATTGTCCATCATAGAGTGTGTGAGTCGTCTTGGGATCCAAGATTGATTGTAAGAGTTCTTGACAATCAAAGGCCATGTTTGCCTAAGTCTCTTACATCACTTGGTGAAGACAAGTGTCTAGTGTAATACTTTTTTATTTTTAATCTTTTGCACTTTTTATTTAGTTTTGTATTAATGACTTTAATAACTAGTTTCTTATGTTGAAGGTGATTCTTCCTTATCGTTTGTCCGTTGTGTCTTGACATTATTTTACTGTCTATATAAAATAAAAGATTTTCACCATTCATATCTCCACGGTCTATATGGAGGTATGTTGACTTCTTGGTCGGGGGTTAAGGGAAAGGTTTGGTAAGAGTCTTGCCCTTGTTCAGCGTTTAGAGGTCCTGCAAGGGACCTGGGTTAAATTTAGTAGGATCTCCTTCAATACCCAAAGGTATTGGATGGCGGGGATCCAAACTCTTTGACCCCCTCATAAGTTAAAATACTATTAATACTATAACCCGACTATTTAGCACTGTATCCCTGCTGACTCAGACTACTTAATCGAGGGTAACGTCACCTTCCAAAGAGGGGCCTACCATAATTTGCATTAATAACTTAATTAATTATCTTTCAATAATCCGGCCCTTTAGGATTGTATCCTTGCTGACTCAAACTACTGGGTTGAGGGTAACGTCACCTTCAAAAGAGGGGCCTACTACAATAACTAAGATAATCTCTTAAACAGGTGCAAAAGTGCGAAAATAATCAAAGGTTACACTATACACGAGCCGGATCCAAGTGATTCATCTTGTCTATCTGTTTTTATTTTTATTTTTATTTTTCAGCATTTAGTTAATTTTATTTTCTTAGTTTTAAAATCTTTTCTAACATTTTGATTTGATTAGACGTTGAGGATAAACCGGTACTAAAAGCTCTTGTGTCCTTGGACGACCTCGGTATCTTACCAACACTATACTACGTCCACGATGGGTCACTTGCCCATATGTGTGTGTAGTGTTAGTAAATATCATGTTTTATAAATTTAAAACTTGGCTAAAAAGTGTAAAAAGGGCTTAAAATATATACCTAAAACATATACACACTAGCACGTATCAGGTACGATACCCTATCCGATTGATTGAAACTAATCCAACGGATGTTTAAGTGCTGTCAGTACTTGGCTATACTTTGTCATTCGTCGTGAATCCGATGGATGTTTAAGTGCTGCACTTTTCATTCGTTGTGAGGGTTTGATCTCGTGATTTTCGTTAAAGTCGAATTGAGTTAATACACTAATATGAGTTCCATTAGAAATTAGAACTCATAATCAGGAAGCTGTTAAACTAGAATACTTAGCAATTAAGTAAACTTAATGATTAAGGAAACTTAATAGCTAAGTAAACTTAACAGGAAAGGAAACTTAGCAGTAAGTTAATTAATCAGCTAGTTATGTTATTTAATTAATCGGCTAAGTAAATTACTTACTTAAACCGTTAAGGAAAAATTAATTAATTAATTAAGATTAATTAATCAGTTAAGTAAGATTTATTTAAGTTAAGTATGATTAATTAATCAGCTAAGCAAGATTTATTAAGTTAAGCAAGATTAATTATGCTAAACGAGATTAATTAAGCTAAGCAAGATTAATTAAGCTAAGCGAGATTAATTAAGATAAGCAAGAGTAATTAAGCTAACTAAGATTAATTAAGTAAGTAAATTAAAACACCTAAACAAATATACATGAAAATAAATATATGAGATAGATAATATCAAAGGAAGGTGCGAGGAAGGTATAAGAAGATATATATATATATATATATATATATATATATATATATGGGTAGGAAGCTTCCTAGAAGATGTATAAGTAACTTCCTAGAAAAGCTATAGGAAACTTCCTAGAAATTTCATACTTCTTACCTATAAATAGGAAGCCTAGGAATTCATTTCCTTTGCTCATTTCTTTTCTTCTTCTCTCTATACGTAGGTGTTCTAACCAATAATCAACAATGCGATGTTCTGTTCGATCGATTCAGGAACCAACTAACGGATGCCAAAGTGATGTACTTTGTGAGTTCGTTAAACGGATGCCAAAGTGCTATACTTTGTGAGTTCTTTAAACGGATGCCAAAGTGTTGTCTAAACAAGACTATACTTTGTGAATTTCGTTAAGGTTCGAATCTCGTGACCATCGTAAGGTTTGATTTGGGTTTAACACTAATACGTATTCCATTCTGTTAAACTAAATGTTTAACTACCCGAAACTCTACACCATACTCCTACAATCAAAATGGATGCTGAATCATCAGAAGGTTCAAAACAATAAAGTATATGCTTAATTATCAGAAGGAGTTGAATTAAGAAGCTTGTTAAATCAATACTGCATGCTTATAATGTGAGTCATTCTCTTTTATCAAAAGTATTTTACAATACCTCAAATTATTTTCAAAGTTATAATTACAGGGATTTAGTCGTGGTTATCTTGAATCACTGGCTAGTGGGGTATTGTGCACATTACTAATTTCCCACAGTTAGGCTAATCAATCCTAACAGTGATAATCATCACTACTTGGGTGAAAGGACCCAATAGTTGTATTACCATCGTCACACGGCTGTGACACGGCGCCAGATAAAAATAAGATAAAATCCCTTGTAATCGCTCTTATGCTGTAATTTATAACTATGCGTCAAAAATGAACTCACTCACCAGTATTTCCTTCTGACAAAACCTTTTTAAAACGCGTTTCAGGTAATTACAGTAGATCGGAATAAGAGTTGGATACGACACCAAAAGGCTTACAGAAGTGGCTTAATTTATCAATTCAATTAAATTAAGAAAAGTTTTTATGTATTCGGGTTTATCCCATGTTAAAGCTACCTTTTAAAACATGATTTTATCCCATCTATTTAATAAATAAAATCCGGTGTTTCTAAACTCTGATATTTTTCCTAACTCACGGTCCTGATGAAATTTCCGCTGCAATACTTTCAAAATAACCACCGGTACCTCTGAACTGATTCGCGGCTCCCGATTCCGTCCAGGGTGGGGTCGGGGGACGTGACAGAAGGTGGTATCAGAGCCACTTGTTTAAGCAATTAGGTGTTGTAATAAAATACCTAAGTTTAAACGAAGAGTTAGGAACTTGATATTTTCTGGTAGCACTCAGGATAGTATTTAGACTTGAACTTAAGAAAGATGCCTTAATATGAGCTTCAAGATGAGCTAATTACTTGTATAAGTATAATGTGATAGATATTGGTATGCCGTAAAAATAATGATTAGAACATTGCAAAGTACGATAAATAAGCAATAACACCTAATTGTTGTTAATTCTTGCTTATTGATACTAATTGGTCTAGAATAAGATATGTTATGGGAATACAAATTCCCTTGATTCTAGATGAAAGCCTTTATAAAAGAGGCACTTTTAAAATCTTGAAAAATATTATTTATGGGAAATACAAATTTCTTCTCCGGCAAGACTGGGTATGGTGTAGCAGACTCTCCAGCTTGTCCGGATATACTGGGGTTACCTCTCCGGCGAGAAGCGGATAAGACGGGGTATATTATAATATGTCAAACAAGTGATAAGATTTCCCTAAATAGTATCATGACCTGATATCTGACTTGTTTTTTGGAAATATGAATGTGTTAAATACATTGACCATATGAATGGTATGCATGATTATATAGATATGTATATCTATAAGAAATTCCAAAAGCCATAACGATTGACAATTTAAAATAAATCACGAACATAAGTGTCAATAATAATTCTAGATTTCTTTATCAGGAATCTCTTACATATATCTATAATTCCGATATCAAACATTATTTCGTTTGATCATCTACCTCGTAACTCGTGTGACAATATAATAAATGGAAACCCTTTAAGTTGGGACGCCATCAAAAGTATAAGAATTTCCAATGCGTTACCATAGACTATTAACGCAAGTAAGAAGCATGTAAAGTTGTGCTAGTGCACAAGAAAACACATGAAACTTAAATTATACGTCCACAGACGTCGAAATATATCACACACGACTTTCAAGGCAAGACCTTTGGAAAATATAAGTGGGCAGGACAACACCAATGCGAATCCCGTCAATGGAAGAACTACTTGGCCATGTGATCCTACAAACGACATGAAGATTATTGAGGTACGATAGAACAAGATTTCACAACAATCGGTGCATAGTCTAAACCAATTCTTGACGCTGCAAAAAGGAGTCACATACCTTTACAATCCCCCTATTTCATTTTATTCGACATTCCCTGGTAATGTCACTTAACAACGGTTATCACCCAAAATTCCAGATAAGATTCTTAAATTCCTTTTTGTTAAAATTTAGACCTCTGCACATAGTAAATAGACTTTCGCATTTCTACTGGTCATCGTGAAAATTTCTTTCATAATCGCGAACGTTTATTTGGTTGTTTCATTTCTTGGTAAATCCACACGTTACACATTCACTGTTTGTTGCGTATGTGGTTAGTTTGAATTATGAAGACCATGGGAGGGCTTCATTCCAATTTCTTGGTAAATCCACGCGTTACACATTCACATATGATGGATTGAAGCTATCATATTCAAAATGGTTCCAACAAGCACTTCATTTGTTTTAAACCATAACAGGCTTGTTTGGTCTTCAACTTCATTAAATCCTTTCTTTGATCATGAACACCTTGTGATGACATTTTCACAAATTTGAAGCATGAGCTAATCTCGTTGCTCACACCATGCACGGATTTAATTACTTAATTATTTATTTGTTTATTAATATTAAATCCGCTTGTTCAGTCTTAATGAAATTATGTGTTAAGATAATGGTACCCAAGTTCGTGTTAAATATTCCGGTGTACCTCTTAACGGTTCTTTCACCATCGAGCGAACATATCGTAATATTCATTACCTTTCATCTTCGCTCAAAAACACTGTTTATTTGTCCCATTTTCAGTTATAGATCCTATGAAAATTATTTGAAACAAATATTCAGATTTACTTCATGAACCCCTCGCTTAATTTCAAAACACGGTGATACTTGTTTGATCACTTCTATTATTGCATTGTTTCAATCACTACGACACCTTGTGGTGTCGGTATGAACTTGTAGCTTGGGCTAATCATGATCGAACATTTCATGCAAAACACATATGGTACTTGTTCGATCACCGCTAGTATTAAATTGTTGCATTCACTACGACACCCTGCGGCGTCGGTCTAAACTTGTAGCTTGTGCTAATTACTATCAGTCGTTTCATGCGGAACTATTTATGCTTTTCGTTTGACACATCACTCAAATAGTCTTAATGCAATTATGTATTGGAAGGCCCTAATACGTATTTGACAAAAAAGTCGCAGCGTAAAGTCGTGCCATAAAATTTCTTTCATTACAAACGTCTTGACTTACTTGTAAGTTCGTTTTAATATGTATTTTTACAAAAATAAAGTATAAGTCCTGTTTACTAAAGTACATACTCAATTATTCCCGTACAATCTATCTTGTGACTCGATCTTTGATCTCTATTCCTCGTGATAACCACCCGTGATTCGTACAACCTGCACTCACCACATACATTCATAACATTAGTACACAATACATAAACAAGATTCAATCTCGTACACTTCCCATTTCGTTATCTTTCTAACTTTAAGCATTTCATTTGCGTATCCATATCCTGGTGAGGCTTCAATAAATGTACTTGCATTACTTTTCATTTTCAAGGCACACTATTAATAACGTATTACTCGACGTATCTAAATCATGCATACATACATTCTTACGTGCATACATACACATCTACATACGTACATACCTTCCTATATCTCTACATACATGCATACACTCATACGTACCTTCATATATACCAAAATACACATCTACATACGCACATACATTACTACGTCTCTACATACGTACATATACACATACGTATCTTCACATATACATAAATACACATCTACATACGTACATACATTACTATGTCTCTATTTACTTGCATACACTCATACGTGCCTTCATATATACTTAAATACACGTCTACATATGTACATGTTCAAGATCTTACATACCTCTTATATATCCATACATTAATTACATGGTACTTAGACTTAGATTTATAGCCCAAAAACGTCAAAGGAACGATCAAAATCAAGTTTGGGAGGCCCGCCGTGGTCCACGGATAACAAACCGAAGCCTACTATTCCCAAATCAACTTAGATAACAAATTTCAGGTTTTTGAACATGGGGAGGCTGTCGGCGACGGCCCGTGCAATTGCCCGTAGCCCAAAACTTCCGTAGACAGTCAAATAACCCGTCAGCCAAAAACTGAGTTTGTAGAGCCCGTCGGCGACGCCCCTAAGGCCGTCGGCGACGTCCTCTAGATATTGCATTTTTCTGCAGCTCCGTTTCGTCGTCCGTACGCACTAAAACGCGCATAACTTTTGAACCGTTTACCCGTTTAACCTCCCGTTTCTTCCTACATGCTTGTAAATTCACATTCTATCATATGAACTCGAAATCCAACATCCGGTTTAAGGAAAATATTCACTTAAACCTATCGGCTTTATATACCCACTTTCACTTATTCGACCCATTTATGTTTTCGTCAAACTACTCATTTGTTTTAACCCAAAACTTACAAAAACGTTATAACTATAATACTTTTACATTATCCGGGGTTCGTACTTGGGATTTATGCACCCGATACACGGTATGCGTTAAACCTATTCATGTCATTCATTTATACGAAAGCAAACTTTGTTAATACAATTTCAAATGCGAAATTGTTTGTCTATTAACCATGACTCACAACTGAGTCTTTAGACTATTAATCTGCGTCTCCGATTCTTGGTTAGCGTACTTATGTACAATTCTACCCATACCCGGTTATAGTACCGTAATCAATTACTTATACAACCCTTCCGGTATAGTAATAAAACCACATTTTTGACCCATTCGGCCTACTTAACGTAGATCATCAATTTCATATAACCCTTCTTATTTGACTTCAATTATCATGCCTAATTAACTAGAACATAACCTTACTTAACAAACTAAGAAGTGATTCGGAAATCACTTACCTTGTGCATCCGTGTCCGTATCCACTTCCTTGCCTCCTCTTGACCCGTTAGCCTTTCATGCTTGAGTCCATCTTGATATGATTCCTCTACTTTCATGCCACCAATTCACATTCTCGTTAGCATACACAATTGTACATGTTATCATATCAGTTGCATATTTCACATTTGACTTTCATTAGTCAATTATAACAAGCAAAAGACATATACCCAATTTCACATCCTTTCAAACTCATACAATTTACCATGTCATTTCATATAACGCGTATAGATGTAACATGTACCATACGACTTTCAAATATCCTACCTTTACAACAACAAGTCAAATTATGCTTCCTATGCGTAGTTGACTTTCAGAAGTCAACGGTTTATCATATGTACTTCCGACTTATTCACCTATATCCGTAACATCATTTATGCTATATCAAAGACACTATATACATTTCTTACTCACGATTCAAATGTGCTTACAATCACATGATCACCTAGTGATATTAAACACAACGTACAAGTCCTTAATGCATAGTCTTGACCAAGACACACATTCAACCCGAATTCTCGTATGAGTTCCATCTAAAGCACATTCTTCAAGTTAGTATACTACTAATTACATCATTACCTCATCTCATTCATATATATCAAGCCATTTCATACAATCTCACATCTTAGCTTCACTTAGACATTTCATCAAACACTTGGTGTGCGTACACCATTTAGTGCACATTGTACAACTAATTAAAGCACATTCTTCCTAGGTCATTCATGAATTAACATAATCTTTCACAAATCATTATCATAATTAAACATCATATGTTTTATATCAAATTATCCATCTAACTACTTTCTATAACACTACTCTAACATCAACATTACACAATTCATCATAAATCTTCACTAAACTCCATCTTCCTACAAATTCTAAGTGGGTTTTATCCCAACTCATCAATACAATCAAAATTAAGCATAATACAAACTTTACATGTTGATATTATCTAGTATTCATGCTCAATTTCATTAAACATTCACGGATTACACGTAACCCACTTCATCAAAATCACCAAAACATGAAATTGGACTTGGTGATAAGAACACTTAGTTGGTCATAAATCTTAATCCATGCATACAATCAAGCTTCAATTCCCTTTCAATTTGATTGATTTTGTGGCAACAAGGGTTTTTCTTTTTCTCCTCTAGCTCTAGTCGACACATACATCTGATATGTATGTGTTTGTGTTTTAATTTTGTGTTTTAATAATAAATCTTTCCATTTATTCAAGTTTAGTCCCTCTAGTTTGTCACACAATCACAATTGCCATCAAACTCATTCCTTACTTGTTTTACCAAGTATTTTAACTAGGTTAAATAGCCTACTTATTTTATTTCGTGTCATATCATGCGGAAGCATAGGGCGAATATATGCATTCGAATTTTGGGGCGTTACAAGTCTACCCCCCTTAAAGAAGGTTTCGTCCCCGAAACCTTTCTCATTCTTAGAAGACCAATACTACTCTTACTTTTTCATCTATCCATTCACGATGCTCAATACAACATGAATACATTCGGGATCTTTGCATAAGTCTTATTCATGAATAATTATAATCGTACGCATCGTCCCTATCTTCTTAAATTAGTAATTTACTTTCATTATCACACAAGGGTCAGGGTCTGATCCAGAGCTCTTATTAGTGTCTTTTACTTTATAATGCTAGCTCCTAGCACATATCATCACTAGCGTTTCATTCATCGAATTTATTCCAATTGTATACAATTATTACTCGTACAAACCTAAGTCTACGGCTTGTTTCTAACTTCCTATTTAAGCATATTACATTCATACATTTACTAATCGAAATAAATCGATTTATTTCGTACTACTCATACATCATATGCTATCTTTAATTTTGTTCACTATGAGCCATCCTAAACATTCCATTACTAACATTACTTCTGATTACTTTTACGCTCATAGGAGGGGTCGATATATTACCATACGCATACTATAATCATTCAAAGACTTATTATTTCAATCAAATTCACCCTTCTTAAACTTACTTATCCGTACTTAACACGAAGACTAAGCATTATTTCCATGGTTACTATTGTTATTTATGCCATGCGTATCTTTTCTACAATGTCTTGTTCAAATGAACATGGCCAACAAGCCTGTTGGTGCATGCATCTGTCGACTTCGTCTTGTATCGAGTCTTTTATAGAACTAGTTAGATCAGGGCAAGAAAATCAAGAAAGAGAGAATTAGTGGTGATTCCGCTTGAAATGACACCAGGTCATGTTCAAGCGAAATCAAATAGTTTATAATTCCGCTTGAGTTTATCCTGGTGATTTCGCTTGAATCAATGTTGCTTATTCCGCTTAAAATGAATATGTAATTGTCAAGCGGAATCTGATGCCTATATATAGGATCATTCAAGCGAAATCACATATAGATTTTCCGGTTTTGCAACGAAGTGCTGCCGAAGTGTCGTCACGCGGTAAAACGTCATTATTTCAATCAAATCGACAGTTTAAAGTGATATTCTTACTGAATTGACCTCAATACATCTGTTTCCGCCTTTCGTATTGAGTAAAACTCTTCTGATCAACTCGTTTGGGTCCGATACGATCCTACAAGTGGTATCAGAGCTCAGGAGGAAGAGTTCATACCAATTCAGCTGCGAATTCTGTTTTTCTACACATTCTTTTTCAAAATTCAAAATTTTTCATGGTTAAAATTGGCTAAAATTCTCTCAGAATGTGCGCAATAGTGTTTTTAACAAAGCCTTGAAAGTTTCAGGCCTAAAATCGATCTAAAACTAACAAATTTTGTTATTCCGCTTGAAAAACAGCGAGAGAATGATGACATCAGTAGCATTTCAAGCGAAATTAGTTTGTTGATTCCGCTTGAAAACCATATTCCGCTTGAAAGTTCTATTGATTCCGCTCGAAACTGGTATTCCGCTTGAGTAGTTCCGCTTGAAATCAAATATTCCGCTTCAATTTGTGTTTCCGCTTGAAAAACCATATTCCGCTTGAAAAGTGTTGTTGATTCCGCTTGAATCAGAGATTTCGCTTGAAAGTGTTTTCGCTTGAACTTGTTATCCCGCTTGAACAAGTGATTTCGCTTGAACAAAACAGTTTTTTAAACTTTGAAAAACCGAAACATGGACGAGGAATTCTACAACGCCTTTGCTACCCCGATGACTATGACTCAGCAGACAATGTTGGAAAATGAAACGGGGACTATGCAAAAACCGCCTAAGCTCATGAACATTGAGGAGTATAAGGGTTGGGAAGGACGTTTTGAGAACTGGGTACAAGCGAACTATTTAGATGCTTGGGAATGCGTTGAGACAAAATACGTTAGACCGACAAATGAAGATGAAGAGGAGATTGCCATCAAGGATATGAATGCTGATGATAAAAAGAAATATAAGAATGAAAAAATGATGCTAAGTCTGCTACAACAAGCTGTGAAAGAAGACATCTTGGTCTTGCTACAACACAATGGTAGTGCTTATTCGATCTGGAAAGCTTTAAGATCAAAGTTTGTTGGTAGTCAAGAAATGATAAAGAACAAAAAATCACTTTTGAAGAAGGAGTTTGATCTATTTCGAGGATTGAAAAATGAGAGCACAAAGCAGATAATTGAAAGGTATTGCAATTTGTTGGTAAACATGAGAAGAGTGAGCATCAACAAAGACGATGAAGAGTTGCTTGAGAAACTAGCTGATGCATTGCCACACGAAACTTGGGGCACATACTTGATAATGCTAAGAAACAAGAAGGGTTTTTGCAATATGACACTTAGCAAATTCATTGAAAAGATTGAGGCTCAGGAGATGGAACAGATAAAGGTTTCAAGAATGAAAGTGTTTGATGGTGAACAAGACATCGGTTTGTACTACAAAGCAGGGTTGAATGATAAAACAACCAACATGTCACCAAAAGTTGAAACTGCATTCAACGCAAAGAACTCATCTGGAAGTTCATCCAAAGGATCAAACAGCAAAACGATTTTTTCTTCATATCCATCATTTGATCCGAATTTGGCAACAACAAAGAATGGCAGGAAATTAAAGTGCAATATTGTTTTAAATCTTGAGGATGATCAAGATTATACAGAAGAAGTTGCAAAAAGCCACATGTCTTTGTTGGGGACTGTTCTAGAATCATATGGAAGTTTTGTTGCAGGTCGGATCGGGAATCCAATGCTGACTAAGGAGGATTACAACCAGATCGATGCTGAAGAGATGGAGTTAATGGATATAAAATGGTGTTTGGCTAGTGTGTTGAGAAGAGCTGAGAAATTCAAGCAGATCACAGGAAGAGATGATCTACATGAAGCTAATGTTTCTACTTTAGGTTTTGATAAATCTAAAGTCACTTGTTTTCGTTGCAGGGAAAAAGGACACTTCAAGAGGGAGTGTACTAATCGAGAAACAAGTGGAGCTCAAATCAATTCAACAACAATGATTACTACCGAAAGGCCATCTACCATCAAGTTGCTCAACAACCAACTCAACATCAGGCACAAACAGCACATGGAAGAAATGTGATTGAAGATTCTTCAAAGAGAGCTTGTATGGTGAATCAAGATGAGAAGAAGCCATCAACAGGGTTCAACTGGGACAAATATATTCCATCTGATGCTAAAGCATGTGTGATTGATCAAGATGATGAAAAGTTACCTGAAGGGTTTAGCTGGGAGAATTTCAATTGGGATGATTATGATCCTAACAAAGCTCCAGTTCACACAACTTTTGTTTCCCGAATTGAAGAAGATAGTGATGATGATACTGAGTATTATGCTAAAAGAATGAGAGATCATTTAAAAATGATGACTGAAAGTGACAGTGAAGATGAAAAAGCTAAACAGAAAAAGAAAAAGATCAAAACACAGGTCAGCAGTGA
Source organism: Helianthus annuus (assembly GCF_002127325.2). Classification (NCBI taxonomy): domain Eukaryota; kingdom Viridiplantae; phylum Streptophyta; class Magnoliopsida; order Asterales; family Asteraceae; genus Helianthus; species Helianthus annuus. The sequence goes on from NC_035439.2 coordinate 8,309,858, forward strand.
TGATGAAGATGTTCCGTTGGTCAGAAGAAAAGTGAAAGAAGTTCCAAAGTTCAAGATTAGTGAAGATATTGATGTCAGGGAGATTCCTGTGAATTGTGAAACCTGTGAGATCATGAAGAAGAAAAATAGTGAGTTGATCAACAACATGAACAGGTTGAAGGAATCTTACGATGTGTTGAACAAAGCAATGAACATGTATAATGATACGAGTGAAGAACAAGCAACAGCAATGAAGACACTTCAAGGAGCTTTCATGACTAAACAGAAAGTTGTGAACAACTACATTGAGAAATGTGCTGTTTTAGAACAGAAATTGGAGGCTTAAAGAATTGAAACTGAAAGAGTAAATCGTTTATTGAAAAGTTACTCATGCACTTCTTATGTCATTGACAGGATTTATCCAACTGTTGAAGGCATGAAGGCATTCGAAGAGGATGAAGTGACAGAAGAACAAACTGAAGAAAAGACTCCAGAGAAGAAGAACAAAAAGAAGAATGACCCAAAGAAAAAGACTGACAAAAAGAATTCTGGTAAGAAATAAGGTGTCAGTTACAACAAGTGTCCACCCCCACTGGAAAATGGATATTTGCCCAGAAATCCAAAATTCTGAAAGAGTTCAAAAGGCTACAAACTTACAGTGGGAGTCAGAGTCCTTAGTCAATTTGCCAGAAAGTATTGATGTCACGTTTACATCGTCTAACACTGATCAACAATCTCAATTAATGAAGAAAGTGGTGGATCATGTGTTAGATAACGATGAAACTGAGGAGTCAAAGTCGGAGTCTATGTCAGAGTCAAAGTCTGAGTCCAGCACTCCGGGTCAAAATGAAAAACAGGGAAAAAGAGTGTATGATAAAGAATTCCTGTTATCAAAATCTAATTTGAATGATGAAACATTTAAAGTGGCATATACTTTGAATGATTCGGAAAAATTATATTCTGATGAGGAATTCCCAATAAGAGGTGTCAAAACTGAGATGATAAACAAGGTTTTCAAACTAACAGAAATTAACATTTCTGAAATAAAAGATATAAATCTTACTGATAAATCTAAAATATACACATCAAGAGTTCAGCAAAAATTAAACAAGAAAAAGGGTTACAGTTCTGGTTCTGGTTATCGAAAGAAACCAAACCATAACGATAATTTCAAAAAGAAAGGGTTAGGTTTTACTCCAACAGAAAAACAGAAAAATGAAAAATATGTTCGAGATTTTAAATCAAAAATGACATTTGTTTCAGGTACATCTTCTGAAGAAGAGAAAGAAAAGTTGTTCAGAAAGCAGTCAAACAGAGATTTCCTTGCAATGAAGCAAGACGAGATGAAGACTGTTGATCAGAAGAAGAAAACTCGAACCTGTTTCAAGTGTGGAAAAATTGGTCACATTGCCATGAATTGTTCACAGGCAGTTCAAACCAAACAGGGAGTTTCTAAACTGAAAGAGAAAGTGGTTGAGTTTGAACCGCCAATTGATAGAACAAAATTATTCAAAAATTCAAAATTTGAAATTGGTGAATGTTCAAACAGATTTTACAAGAAAAGAGCTAAATCTGACAACCAGAAATGGGTTGTTAAGAAGTCTGTTGATAGTTCTAGCGATGATTCTGATAGGTCAAAATCAGAGGAGCTATCTTCTGGCGATGAATCTGATTCCACAAAATCAGATGAGCCACAGGTTGAGGAAAACAGTAAAAAATCAGTGCCGATTGTGGATGATGAAAATTTTCCACCACTTCGGGCTGAAAATTTTAAAAAGAAAATTGGTAAAGTTGAGATTTCAAACCAATTCTATTCTGATAAGCAGGTTTTTGATGTTGAAAAGGCTTTTAACCCCAAAGTGAAACACATTTTTGGTAAAATGATTGACAGAAAAGTCAAAGGGGTTAAAGAGTTCTATGAGAAGAAGATGGGAGGTAAGAAACCGAGTGTTGGTAGCTCGGTAACACCCAAGGCTGGTCAGGCTTGGGTGGATATATTCTTTGAATAGAAAAACCTGACTTGCCGGAGCTCCCAAGTTGGTAATCGTGGAGCAGGAATCGACATCTTTCCTGAGAAATTCACGTAAAGTGATTTTGTCTTACAAGTGGTACAGAAGTTGGATTGTGCATACTTGAAAGTGGTAAATCAGGGACATTAACTTGTACTTGATTTCCTACAAGTGGTTAAAGATGAACAATGTGATGAGTTTACCCCGAACCTATAAATGGTGAAATCAACTAAACTTATTTTCCGGAAAAACCATTTTGATTAAAACAAACTTAAGTGTTTTGAAATCTTGATGGGAAAATGGTTTGTTGTAAGGGGAAGTTCTGATTGTTAATGTCAAGAGGATGGCGAATAGAAGCTTGAAACATTAGTTGTCAATTTCTTGTACAGTTTGTTTTCAAATTTCCTTAAATGTTTCTGAATTTTAGGGGGAGTAAGAATTTTAGAAAATCCAAAAACATTAGAAATTTTGAAAAAGTCAAAAACATGATAAAATTCAAAAATGAGTTTTGTTGTGAAAAGAGGAAATGATAGTACATCAGTGGACTATCACAACATGCTAAAGATATGGAAAGTTAAAAATATGATAAACAATCTCACTGCGGATGTGCCAGTAGGTTTTTGCACATTCAGTAAATTGTTTTTGAGATATAAACCTAAAATTTCAAACTTGCTTATCTCGTGGGTAACATTTTTTGGATATATGGGTAACCCCCGAAATCTTGTTTGAAAGATCCCTCTTTCTGAGATACTAGGTCTTTATACTCAGTGATATCTGGGGTATTATCCCGGGACTTCTGATCTTGCGGAAGCAATGGCCTAGTCCCCATATAATACTTTGCAAATTGCTTAAAATATAGCATCGCCCTCAGTACAAAAGATGATGAAACATTGCAAAATGCTAATCATGTGTTGCTGAAGAAAAGATCCTCTAAAGGGGACACACCAAAAGTCGAACCATCATCTCTCTGCTGAACGGAAGTTCTGACCTGAGCTCTCACGGTTTCGCATTTAACCCTTTACAGATATCATCTAGGTATACTCACCTGTAAGACTGAATATTGGGATCTGGATACGGGAGTATATTCAAGTAGTGGGACACGCGAATAAGTTTATGTGCTTAAGACATTAATCTCGTATCTCGAAACAGTTGAACTTTGTGTGAAAATTTAAGTGGACCAGTATACTGACAATCTAGGTGAATTGTTTAGATCTTAAAATGAAATCAAGCTTAACGGTGTTGGTGATGTGTCTCATAAACTGATATGATCCTCTTACACAAACTCACAAAAATATTGTCTGTAAATATTTCTTTATTGCATTTCATATTATTCAAAAATCCAAAAAGATTTTATGTGTGTTTTAGCATAAATTTTGTAAAATTCAAAAAGATTTTCGACAACTGATGTTGAAGAGCTGATGTTCAAAATCCCAAGTGCTAAACATGATGAACAAATGGTTTGGGTGAAATCATTTGAGATGTTTTGAAATGAAATGAGAAAAGTTATTTGAAATAAAAGTTGTTTTTACAAGTGATCATCAGAAAATTTATTGTTGGGTAGAGTTTTGTGCAGGATAAGAGCTAGGTGATCTTGGGATAAAAGATTGAAAGCTAGGTTTCTGTCCAGAGCAGGATGAGAGCCAGGGCACGATCTTGAACCTGTGAAAACCAGACTACGATCCCAACTTACTGAGAGGGGGAGTCTGAATGTCAAAACGCCAGGTTCTGATCCTGAGATTGCAGGCTAATGATGAATTTAAAGATTCAACATTCGAGGGGGAGAGTATTTGTTCGAAGGGAGTCTGTTTGGTGATAGAAAGAGAAGAAAGAAGATTTGAGGATACTTACAGCGTCAGATACTTCGAAAAGAAACCCGAAGACTGATAAAGATTGAAGATGCGAAGACTCGACACTGAAGACTTGTCAACATTCGAAGGGGAGTTTGTTTGTGCATGTGTCTGTCGACTTCGTCTTGTATTGAGTCTTGTATAGAACTAGTTAGACCAGGGAACGAAAATCAAGAAAGAGGAATTAGTGGTGATTCCGCTTGAAATGACACCAGGTCATGTTCAAGCGAAATCAAATAGTTTATAATTCCGCTTGAGTTTATCCTGATGATTTCGCTTGAATCAATGTTGCTTATTCCGCTTGAAATGAACATGTCATGGTCATCTGATGCCTATATATAGGATCATTCAAGTGAAATCACATATAGATTTTCCGGTTTTGCAACGAAGTGCTGCCGAAGTGTCGTCACGCTGTAAAACGTCATTATTTCAATCAAATTGACAGTTTAAAGTGATATTCTTGCTGAATTGACCTCAATACGTCTGTTTTCGCCTTTCGTATTGAGTAAAACTCTTCTGATCGACTCGTACGGGTCCGAATACGATCCTACAAAGCCGAGCATCAAAGTTAGCATTTCTTAGCGATACTTGCCGTCTCGTATATTCTATCAGAATTTCCACAGTTACGAGCATTCAGGGTCAATACCACTCGACGATCGTTACGAACATTTTGAAATTCACTCCACATTTTGCATTACGGTTTGTATATATATATACACATTCTATTCTGACACATCCATCTTTACTCGAGTCATAACCTCCTATTAAAGTTACAACCCTTTCCGATTGGTGACATTGCGTGTCCATTCATCAAGCTCACCTATGAGTACAAAACTTAGCAAATCAAAACATTAACTACCGAGTTCAAATGGCGATCGCCATCTGACCCGTATGACCCATTTATCCTTTCGACCATTCTTGCATGCAAAGCATTTGCATAAATATATTCATATATATATATATACATATGAAAGTTTAAACATAATTTGAATCATATCACTTAAGAAATATTTACTTGTTTGGTCCATAATTACTTACACATTCGGATATTTTCATTCTTATCATTCTTTTGTTCATTTGCTTTACATTTACTTATATGACTTGTTCGACGCAAACATGGTCAAACTATCGACGCATCCTTAGGTGGGCTAATTTCATCCTTTTTGTGTTTTAAATCCGTCTCACGGATCCAAACGTAACATCCCTACCCTTCGTTCCTTCTATGTTTGAATCCGTCTAGCGGTTTTAAACATATCGTTCATATCTTCCATTCCTTACATATGTGTAAGACCCTTAGTCCAATTATACGATTATTATATAAATTCGACTATAATAGTGTATTTACGGTTAACCATACACTAAAAATACAGGTTCGTCAAAACATTTTAAGAAATAAAACATTTCCACATTTTATAAAACATTCACCGTTTAAAACGTGACGACGAATCATTTCGCGGAAGCTTTGTTCTTTATGTGTTCGGTTCTTCGGTGAGCTTGATCGTCCTCCGGTAACTCAATTAGTACCTACATTTCATAAAACATGAAATGAGTTAGTCATATAACGCTTAAAACATGTCTAAACGAGTTCGCAGCTACATTTTAACAACCAGCACACTTTTGCAGTCATTTAGGTTGGTTGCGAACGGCGAGGGCTCTAGTTTAACCCCTTTCTAAAGAATGTTCACCCATCAGTAGGATTGTTCATTAAATAGTAGTAGTGTTTACTGAATAGTAGGGGTTTTTACTGAATAGTAGGAGATTTCACTGTACAGTAAGAGTTTTCACTGTACAGTAAGAGTATTCACTGTACAGTAGGAGTGTTCACTAAACAGTAGGGGTTTTCCAAATTATTCGACCCGTTCATGCATTTATCAAACAAACAAGTTTGATTGATCCCAATTTCACATGAACCTTATAAATTCAATGTTGTCTATCATATTAGGTTCAATTCACGAGTTTATGTACATTCTTAAACCCGTTTTTACTTAAATGCTTATTTTGACCCGTTAAAGGTATTTAAGCACTTTTCCGCATAATTCATGCTCGTTTATTTCTAGCATCTTATTTCCACATTATTTATCAAATGATCTTCCACCACAACTATAATTGGTGTGGATTTAAGGTGGCAATCATTATATTCCGAGTTTTACCCCTCAGATCGTTATTTTACGGCAAACACTCTTATAGAGTCAAATGACTAAAGACTTACATTTTTCGCTTTTTATACTTATTCTAAGTATTTATTTAAGCATACTACTTGTTTCCAAACAACCTTTAAGGGTCGTTCGCTCGATTTAGCTTACAAGGGCGTTTTGGTCCATTTCAGCCTTTCATTTATGATGAAGGGCTTTTGGAAAGCATGTTTGACCCAAAACCCTCCTTTTAGCTATGAACTTATATTAAAGGTCATTAGGTTTTCAAAACACCATGACCATCATTTAAATCATTCGGGTTACTTATTTAAAGTAACCGAATGTCTATTAACTTCATTTAACTCCCAGTGAACCTCTAGTTCAAATTGAGTAGTTAACCTATTATACATACCTGACTCGGATCAATATATTGACCCGTTTCGATACCTTGCCTTAGTAGCCGCTAAGCAATAGCGATGTAAATATCCATTTGATATTTATTCCTATAATCATACAACTCAACAAAGCATTAGTCGATATTGTCAAAGGGTGATAATTTCACCTTTTGACCCGTTTGGTCTAAATGACCGTGAATCTTTATGAGATGATATTTATTACCATCTTATCTATATGACTCGCTCCGGTTTACACCGTATAGTCGTTTTACTTATAAATCATTTATTGATACTTTTGACCCATTATAACTTACGTTATATAGTGTCTTTTACAAACTAACGGTTATTGTCAACAAGTGATCAAAATACCGTTTTACCCTTATTATTTGCGTTGGTTTACCCTATGAGGTAACCACTTGAAACTCATTATCTATTAGTCATTGCATGACCAAATAATCGTTTTAGTCCTTTTTAACCATTAAACATGGTTTATTACCATTGTCTTTTGTTCCGAACCGCACATGTCGTGTCAGAACATCATAATTCAAACATGACTTTCATAACCTATAAAACCAATAGGTATTAAATAAAAGGTGTAAGCTTTGATTTACCTAGCATCCAGATTATGCGTTTCCTTCATTCTTGATTTGTTTGACCCGCTTCCTTCCCAAGCTTTCACCTAGCTTGTTAAGCGTCAAACTATCATTGTAATTTTCAAGATGATTAGATTAGTCATAATCATTTACAACCATTCCATCCTACGATTCTTATGTCCAAATTATCATTCGATCATATAAAAGGTCATTTTGACTTTAAAAAGTCAAACTGCCTATTGACAAAAGTAATTACACGATGTAGCTTGACTACTCGTTTTATTACTTTTCCTTTATACGGTAAGCATCCTTATTAGGCTACCGTTTTAACTACTTATGAATTTAAGTTATTGTAATCGAATTTCATTCAATTAACACATGATGATATCAAACATCATTTTAATCATAATATCATCATTTTCATTTTAACATACTAACCCAATTTCCTAGCAAGTATTATCATGTACTCAAACACCCTATTTGTTCAAGTATTTCCTGATTACTATCAGATATGATGATTCTAATCATAATTATATCATCAAATTCATCATATGATTAATACCCACTCATCCTAGTGTGGTATATCATCAAATCATTCAAATTATAGCATCATATGTATAATTTTCACTTAGAGTTTAGTTCCTAAACAATTATATATCACTAATTCAATCATAGCTTCACTAATTCATTCATAATTCGCGATTATGATCATTATCCAAATTTAACAACTTCACAAATCATCAAAATTTGACATACCTTATGATCCCCTAGCTTGGGTGATCATTAATTCACGTTCAATTGTGAATTTAAGCTTCGATTGAGCCTTTAATTTGATGATATTGTTGAAAGTTAGGGTTTTGAAGCTTCTGGGAAGCTTCTGGTCAAACAGAACTCCTTGAATACACACTGAATGTGTGTTTTAGGTTTTTAAAATTCTTTTACAATTAGAATTTCTAGTTTATCCACTTTAGCCCCTCTTGTTTGATTAGTTTATTAAGTAGGCCACAACCCACTTAATTTCTAACAATTATTCCCACTTATTAACTAGGTTAAACATTTCTAGTTAAATTAGTGGGCTCGGGGAATTCATGACTAAGTTTATTTTAAGTCCTGTTAACTCGAGCTTCTATAAACTTTATTTTCTCAAAAGCATTCTTTTCCATTTGTATTAAATATTAGATTTAGTTATATAAATCCTAATATTTTCCGGGTTAATTTTACCACTAACGGTACTTTACCCATCTTTTAAATATTAACGTGGTTTGATTACCAAACCCGTTTTCGGGGTGTTACAAGTCTATCCCCCTTAAAGAGGTTTCGTCCTCGAAACCTTTCTTACATAGTTCATCGAGTTTAAACTCAATGCAATTTAACCCGAGTAATCCTTTAAGCATTACTCATATCTTAACCAATTGGTAATATTATCAGAAAATATGGTAATATCTTTTTGGTTACTATGCATATACGTATTTTATACGAACCAATGCAACTTGAAATAACGTAATCTCGTTATTTTCACTAGTTTGATTAATCTTAGCGAAATCCATCGCCTTCATGCTATCGAATTCCTTATGAATCCGTTATTTTGACCCGTTTAAAGGCCTTTAGTGAAATCTTTCACTTTTAACAAACAAACTCTTTGGTTTGAATTGACTTCCCAACACTTCGCTTTGGTTGTCTCCTGACCCCCTAGTAGGTGATCAGTATTTTCTGTTAGTGAGGTCTCATGGGCCGTCACTTTTATCTTGTATATATATATACCTCTGTTGTTTACTTGACCAAGTCGCCAATTTGGCTATTTGATCATATAAATCTATTGGTTTTGCTTATTCCATGCTATTCTCAAAATAATTAACATATTAACCAATTTCTTAATTTGAATTTTGACCTCAATCGGTCTCACTGACTAGACTTATTAGTCCAGTTACTTTATACCCATTGCTCGGCTACAATGTGATTACACTTCACATTACTTTTCTTGACCGTGATGGTGTCACGTTATGTTTAGGTTCATTCCAACCTTTATTTTCGAATATATATATCGTCTTGCACCTATCAGTGTCAAGACCTGTATCTTTAATATTTACTATTTAAATTCCTATCAGAATTCATATTTGTAAAAATGTTATTTCTTACTAAAATTGAATTTTAGTCTAACGTTTTCTTTTTAACTTATGTCAGTTACTTCATATCAAGAAATTGACAACAAAGAATTTATCCTTTTACAGTCTTTGTTATATGCGGGATTCTCAACTGATTCCCTCGCTTTATCTAATTAACCCGTAGGTTCTATCACTTAGCCTCGTGGGCTATTTCATTAGACTTTCACCTCTTTAAGGCGAGGTCTTTATAATCTATTTCTTTCTATTCATGACCCGTGGGTCATTTTGGTCCTGTAGACCTTTACACTGTTTGTAACCCGAAGGTTATGATGATCCCGTAGATCATTCTTTTTATGTTTGAAATTCATTTGTTTTCACATTTTAAATTCATTAAGTGTGACCATAGTCCGTATCTACAATCGTTTTCTTATGCCATCCGGCCTTACATTGTATTTAACCCGTTTGACTTGTTCATGTGAAATCCACCACTAGTGAACAGTCAAACTTTGTTCTTTATTCACCCTGTTCAACCTCACAATAGTTGAACATAATTATTAAAATTTCTTTTTGCGAAATTTTATAGTCTTTTAGTCATAACTCATAATCCGAGTCTTTTGACTTTCAATCTGTGTTCCCGTCTCTCGGTTTACGCATCTGTTTGATTCCCTACCCATCAACCGGGTGATTTACTGAAGTCATCATTAATGCAACCATTTAGGTATACATTAAGACTTCGTTTTGACTTGTTCGGTTTTCTTAGAGAAAACCATCACTTTATTTAACAAAACCTTTATTCTTTATGTGACCATGCTTGATGGTCTTATAAATTCTGAATGATGATTATCATCATCATCCTTTCTTTACTACGACCAAAGTTAATGACTTCAATCGTCTTTTTTGTATGAGCAATACCTTTGTTTCTATGACATTGCGGGTCATTTATCCTTTGGTTTTACATGCCCCTTTTTGTCAACCATGGCTCTTTCGTCATAATGACTTATTTCACTATTCACTTGGGTCATCTAATTCTATGCGCACCATACATCGTTTTTATGGTTCCCTTGAAAACCATTTATACGAGTATGCTCATAAAATTTCTTGACCCCAAGGTTCTTTCAACCTTTTCATTCTTTTCGACCTTACCACATCGGACATAATTGTGCTCATTATAAGAAGCTCATGGTATCATGTGTTCACTACTTACTTGGCCAGAGTAAGCAATCAACACATGGTACACATAACCTTATTATAATTATCACATCACGTCCCATGTAAGTAATCTCTCGATTTATTTCAATTGGTAAAACTTTATTTAATTGCCAATTAACAATTACTAGTTTTACCCATTTTATCCTTGAACATTTACAATGTTCCTTTTATAACCATTTATACAATCACATTCATCGATGTGATCATTACTTTTCTCAATTTGAATCCTTATTGTGAATACTTACTTGGATGATTACTTTCGTCCAAGTTTATATTTAAACTAAATTCAGTTATTGTCTTATTATTCACGACTGTGAATAATACTTATCTCTACTGAATTTCTCTTGGAATTTTCATCCTGGATAGGTAACCTATCCAGGTTTTCCAAGTTTCATATTCTATATGCAACTATCATTCATTATGTGTTTGTTGCATATTTCCATTTGCACTATAAGTTTAAGACGTGTACCTTATAGATACTTGCCCTGATAAACTTTCCTTGTTGTTCGATCTCTCATTCAAGATCGTTTCTCTATTCCAATCTTTAGCGTGTATGATTTACTTGTCATAATTCAAACCATTTCTTTATCGTATCGATAATTCTTTAAACTCTCGTCATCTTCCAATGCGACGTTCCTTCAACTTAAAACATTTACAAATATTAGTAACTTTGATCTTTATAAGCACCCATATTATAATACAAGGCTTTCTACGACACGTGTTAACACACGTAATTCGTTTAATTATATCGGTCTTTTATTGCTTTATTTGGGGTAACATGTTTTACACGATAGCCCTATGTGTTATTTTCAACACTTTGCATGCTAGACCGTTAATGTATTGAATAACTTACCGGATTTTGCGATCAAGTCTCGAACCGAACACCAATCTTTATCAAGAGCAAAAGGTTTAAGTCCAAGCATAGTTTTTCCCCACCATACTTGAATCTCTTAAACCAGGGCTCTGATACCAACTTGTAAGACCCTTAGTCCAATTATACGATTATTATATAAATTCGACTATAACAGTGTATTTACGGTTAACCATACACTAAAAATACAGGTTCGTCAAAACATTTTAAGAAATAAAACATTTCCACATTTTATAAAACATTCACCATTTAAAACGTGACGACGAATCATTTCGCGGAATCTTTGTTCTTTATGTGTTCAGTTCTTCGGTGAGCTTGATCGTCCTCCGGTAACTCAATTAGTACCTACATTTCATAAAACATGAAATGAGTTAGTCATATAGCGCTTAAAACATGTCTAAACGAGTTCGCAGCTACATTTTAACAACCAGCACACTTTTGTAGTCATTTAGGTTGGTCGCGAGCGGCGAGGGCTCTAGTTTAACCCCTTTCTAAAGAATGTTCACCCATCAGTAGGAATGTTCATTAAATAGTAGTAGTGTTTACTGAATAGTAGGGGTTTTTACTGAATAGTAGGAGATTTCACTGTACAGTAAGAGTTTTCACTGTACAGTAAGAGTATTCACTGTACAGTAGGAGTGTTCACTAAACAGTAGGGGTTTTCCAAATTATTCGACCCGTTCATGCATTTATCAAACAAACAAGTTTGTTTGATCCCAATTTCACATGAACCTTATAAATTCAATGTTGTCTATCATATTAGGTTCAATTCACGAGTTTATGTACATTCTTAAACCCATTTTTACTTAAATGCTTATTTTGACCCGTTAAGGGTATTTAAGCACTTTTCCGCATAATTCATGCTCGTTTATTTCTAGCATCTTATTTCCACATTATTTATCAAATGATCTTCCACCACAACTATAATTGGGGTGGATTTAAGGTGGCAATCATTATATTCCGAGTTTTACCCCTCGGATCGTTATTTAACGGCAAAGACTCTTATAGAGTCAAATGACTAAAGACTTACATTTTTCGCTTTTTATACTTATTCTAAGTATTTATTTAAGCATACTACTTGTTTCCAAACAACCTTTAAGGGTCGTTCGCTCGATTTAGCTTACAAGGGCGTTTTGGTCCATTTTAGCCTTTCATTTATGATGAAGGGCTTTTGGAAAGCATGTTTGACCCAAAATCCCACTTTTTAGCTATGATCTTATATTAAAGGTCATTAGGTTTTCAAAACACCATGACCATCATTTAAATCATTCGGTTTACTTATTTAAAGTAACCGAATGTCTATTAACTTCATTTAACTCCCAATGAACCTCTAGTTCAAATTGAGTAGTTAACCTATTATACATACCTGACTCGGATCAATATATTGACCCGTTTTGATACCTTGCCTTAGTAGCCGCTAAGCAATAGCGATGTAAATATCCATTTGATATTTATTCCTATAATCATACAACTCGACAAAGCATTAGTCGATATTGTCAAAGGGTGATAATTTCACCTTTTGACCCGTTTGCTCTAAATGACCGTGAATCTTTATGAGATGATATTTATTACTATCTTATCTATATGACTCGCTTCGGTTTACTCCATATAGTCGTTTTACTTATAAATCATTTATTGATTCTTTTGACCCATTATAACTTACGCTATAAAGTGTCTTTCACAAACTAACGGTTATTGTCAACAAGTGATCAAAATACCGTCTTACCCTTGTTATTTGCATTGGTTTACCCTATGAGGTAACCACTCGAAACTCATTATCTATTAGTCATTGCATGACCAAATAATCGTTTTAGTCCTTTTTAACCATTAAAAATGGTTTATTACCATTGTCTTTTGTTCCGAACCGCACATGTCGTGTCGGAATATCATAATTCAAACATGACTTTCTATTATTCATAACCTATAAAACCAATAGGTATTAAATAAAAGGTGTAAGCTTTGACTTACCTAGCATCCAGATTATGCGTTTCCTTCATTCTTGATTTGTTTGACCCGCTTCCTTCCCAAGCTTTCACCTAGCTTGTTAAGCGTCAAACTATCATTGTAATTTTCAAGATGATTAGATTAGTCATAATCATTTACAACTATTCCATCCTACGATTCTTATTTCGAAATTATCATTCGATCATATAAAAGGTCATTTTGACTTTAAAAAGTAAAACTGCCTATTGACAAAAGTAATTACACGATGTAGCTTAACTACTCGTTTTATTACTTTTCCTTTATACGGTAAGCATCCTTATTAGGCTACCGTTTTAACTACTTATGAATTTAAGTTATTGTAATCGAATTTCATTCAATTAACACATGATGATATCAAACATCATTTTAATCATAACATCATCATTTTCATTTTATCATACTAACCCAATTTCCTAGCAAGTATTATCATGTACTCAAACACCCTATTTGTTCAAGTATTTCCTGATTACTATCAGATATGATGATTCTAATCATAATTATATCATCAAATTCATCATATGATTAATACCCACTTATCCTAGTGTGGTATATCATCAAATCATTCAAATTATAGCATCATATGTATAATTTTCACTTAGAGTTTAGTTCCTAAGCAATTATATATCACTAATTCAATCATAGCTTCACTAATTCATTCATAATTCGCGATTATGATCATTATCCAAATTTCACAACTTCACAAATCATCAAAATTTGACATACCTTATGATCCCCTAGCTTGGGTGATCATTAATTCACGTTCAATTGTGAATTTAAGCTTCGATTGAGCCTTTAATTTGATGATATTGTTGAAAGTTAGGGTTTTGAAGCTCCTGGGAAGCTTCTAGTCGAACAGAACTCCTTGAACACACATTGAATGTGTGTTTTAGGTTTTTAAAATTCTTTTATAATTAGAATTTCTAGTTTATCCACTTTGGCCTCTCTTGTTTGATTAGTTTATTAAGTAGGCCACAACCCACTTAATTTCTAACAATTATTCCCACTTATTAACTAGGTTAAACATTTCTAGTTAAATTAGTGGGCTCGGGGAATTCATGACTAAGTTTATTTTAAGTCCCATTAACTCGGGCTTCTATAAACTTTATTTTCTCAAAAGCATTCTTTTCCATTTGTATTAAATATTAGATTTCGTTATATAAATCCTAATATTTTCCAGGTTAATTTTACCACTAACGGTACTTTACCCATCTTTTAAATATTAACGTGGTTTGATTACTAAACCCGTTTTCGGGGTGTTACAATATGTTGAATCTGTCTCGCGGATTCAAACAGGTCATTCATACTTCATTCCTTTCATGATTCGAATCCCTCTCGCGGATTCTAACATATCATTCATACTTTCATTCCTTTCATGTTTCGAATCCGTCCCGCGGATCCTAACATATCATTCATACTTTCATTCCTGGAAGTCTTGCGTTTCTCTTTACCCTCACGTCCACCTACTACCTAATTCTAACGGACATACCTTTAACAATTATCATGGTCTTGCGAACGTCATATGTTTCTTGCGTACTGGCCAGGTACACAATCCACATACTAGTTTCGTGTCTTCGTGTAATCGCCACCTTATGTCCGAAGAATTAAATTTCGACACATGTATCATTTTCAAAACTTCATTGCCATATCACTATTATATATTTCATTTAAAAATTTTCTTTCACTCGCTTAATTATACCATTTTATACGCCCACACGTTAAATTTACGTACCTGGGATCCATTCGTCTTATCACTTGTCTTGATGCCGGTTCTAGACCGCATTCCAGGATCATCCTTTCCAAGCAATTATGCTTACCTTTAGATCTTGATCGAGTCATGGATTGTACGGGTTCCTTATCACAAGAGCATGCAGGTTTGAGTTCAAGAACCTATCCTCTCATACTTGATTCTCTCATACCAGGGCTCTGATACCAACTTGTAAGGCCCTAATACGTATTTGACAAAAAAGTCGCAGCGGAAATTCGTGCCATAAAATTTCTTTCATTACAAACGTCTTGACTTACTTGTAAGTTCGTTTTAATATGTATCTTTTACAAAAATAAAGTATAAGTCCTGTTTACTAAAGTACATACTCAATTATTCCTGTACAATCTATCTTGTGACTCGATCTTTGATCTCTATTCCTCATGATAACCGCCCGTGATTTGTACAACCTGCACTCACCACATACATTCATAACATTAGTACACAATACATAAACAAGATTCAATCTCGTACACTTCCCATTTCGTTATCTTTCTAACTTTAAGCATTTCATCTGCGTATCCATATCCTGGTGAGGCTTCAATAATGTACCTGCATTAATTTTCATTCTCAAGGCACACTATTAATAACATATTACTCGACGTATCTAAATCATGCATGCATACATTCTTACGTGCATACATACACATCTACATACGTACATACCTTCCTATATCTCTACATACATGATACACTCATACGTACCTTCATATATTCCAAAATACACATCTACATACGCACATACATTACTACGTCTCTACATACGTATATATACACATACGTATCTTCACATATACATAAATACACATCTACATACGTACATACATTACTACGTCTCTACTTACTTGCATACACTCATACGTGCCTTCATATATACTTAAATACACGTCTACATATGTACATACACCCTTACGTACACATTCAAGATCTTACATACCTCTTATATATCCATACATTAATTTCATGGTACTTAGACTTAGATTTATAGCCTATAAACGTCAAAGGAACGATCAAAATCATGTTTGGGAGGCCCTCCGTGGTCCACGGATAACAAACCGAAGCCTACTATTCCCAAATCAACTTAGATAACAAATTTCAGGTTATTAAACATGGGGAGGCCGTTGGCGACGGCCCTAGGGGCGTCGGCGATGGCCCTTGCAATTGCCCGTAGCCCAAAACTTCCGTAGATAGTCAAATAACCCGTCAGCCAAAAACTGAGTTTGTAGAGCCCGTCGGCGACGCCCCTAAGGTCGTCGATGACGCCCTCTAGATATTGCATTTTTCTGCAGCTCCGTTACGTCGTCCGTACGCACTAAAACGCGCATAACTTTTGAACCGTTTACCCGTTTAACCTTCTGTTTCTTCCTACATGCTTGTAAATTCACATTCTATCAAATGAACTTAAAATCCAACATCTGGTTTAAGGAAAATATTCACTTAAAGCTCTCGGCTTTATATACCCACTTTCACTTATTCGACCCATTCATGTTTTCGTCAAACTACTCATTTGTTTTAACCCAAAACTTACATAAACGTTATAACTATAATACTTTTACATTATCCGGGGTTCGTACTTGGGATTTATGCACCCGATACACGGTATGCATTAAACCTATTCATGTCATTCATTTATTAAAGCAAACTTTGTTAATACAATTTCAAATGCGAAATTGTTTGTCTATTAACCATGACTCACAACCGAGTCTTTAGACTATTAATCCGCGTCTCCGATTCTTGGTTAGCGTACTTATGTACAATTCTACCCATACCCGGTTATAGTACCGTAATCAATTACTTATATAACCCTTCCGGTATAGTAATAAAACCACATTTTTGACCCATTCGGCCTACTTAACGTAGATCATCAATTTCATATAACCCTTCTTATTTGACTTCAATTATCATGCCTAATTAACTAGAACATAACCTTACTTAACAAACTAAGAAGTGATTCGGAAATCACTTACCTTGTGCATCCGTGTCTGTATCCACTTCCTTGCCTCCTCTTGACCCGTTAGCCTTTCATGCTTGAGTCCATCTTGATATGATTCCTCTACTTTCATGCCACCAATTCACATTCTCGTTAGCATACACAATTGTACATGTTAAAGATCATATCAATTGCATATTTCACATTTGACTTTCATTAGTCAATTATAACAAGCATAAGACATATACCCAATTTCACATCCTTTCAAACTCATACAATTTACCATGTCATTTCATATAACGCGTATAGATGTAACATGTACCATACGACTTTCAAATATCCTACCTTTACAACAACAAGTAAAATTATGCTTCTTATGCGTAGTTGACTTTCAGAAGTCAACGGTTATCATATGTACTTCCGACTTATTTACCTATATCCGTAACATCATTTATGCTATATCAAAGACACTATATACATTTCTTACTCATGATGCAAATGTGCTTACAATCACATGATCACCCAGTGATATTAAACACAATGTACAAGTCCTTAATGCATAGTCTTCACCAAGACACACATTCAACCCGAATTCTCGTATGAGTTCCATCTAAAGCACATTCTTCAAGTTAGTATACTACTAATTACATCATTACCTCATCTCATTCATATATATCAAGCCATTTCATACAATCTCACATCTTAGCTTCACTTAGACATTTCATCAAACACTTAGTGTGCGTACACCATTTAGTGTACATTGTACAACTAATTAAAGCACATTCTTCCTAGTTCATTCATGAATTAACATAATATTTCACAAATCATTATCATAGCCAAACATCATATGTTTTATATCAAATTATCCATCTAACTACTTTCTATAACACTACTCTAACATCAACATTACACAATTCATCATAAATCTTCACTAAACTCCATCTTCCTACAAATTCTAAGTGGGTTTTATCCCAACTCATCAATACAATCAAAATTAAGCATAATACAACTTTACATGTTGATATTATCTAGTATTCATGCTCAATTTCATTAAATATTCACGGATTACACGTAACCCACTTCATCAAAATCACCAAAACATGAAATTCGACTTACTTGGTGATAAGAACACTTAGTTGGTCATAAATCTTAATCCATGCATACAATCAAGCTTCAATTCCCTTTCAATTTGATTGATTTTGTGGCAACAAGGGTTTTCCTTTTTCTCCTCTAGCTCTAGTCGACACATACATCTGATATATATGTGTTTGTGTTTTAATTTTGTGTTTTAATAATAAATCTTTCCACTTATTCAAGTTTAGTCCCTCTAGTTTGTCACACAATCACAATTGCCATCAAACTCATTCCTTACTTGTTTTACCAAGTATTTTAACTAGGTTAAATGGCCTAGTTATTTTATTTCGTGTCATATCATGCGGAAGCATAGGGCGAATATATGCATTCGAATTTTAGGGCGTTACATGTATTAAGACGATGATACACCAGGGTCGGTTGTATTTCATTTCGGTGTATCCTTGCAATTCAACAATGTCAACACTTTGATATTACCTTATTCATTTATTGGTTCATTAATTAACAAATCATTTCATGATACTATCCATTTGTGCTTGTTGATTCAAGTTTCAATCATACAACAACCCACGCAAGTTTCCATTGGTAGTAAATTCTATTGTTGTTTGTATATTTTGAACGTTCATTTGGAATTCTATTGGTTGAATTTCCTCTATTGTTGAACCCAGTAAACCTAATCACCTTGGAAAATATATCATTTCATCTCGTTCATTTGACATTGATTTTTCAAATAATTCAGTTGAACCATTGAGTCTTATTTAATGTACAACTCATATTCAAAAAATCTGATGTTTTGATTCTATATCATTTACCTTAATATTATTTTATTAACTAAGACGTGACATAACTCTAAAAGAAATATTGTAGCCCAAATCTCGAGGACGAGATTTAAAACAAGGTGGGGAGGATGTAACGACTCACACAAAAATGTCCTAAAACGCTCTACAAGTGAAGACCCGGACCCCTGAAACCCTAATGTACATGAAAAACCAAGAAAACAAGAAATTTGGGTTTCAGGCTGGCCGCGTAAACCATAAGAGAAGTTTACGCGGGCCGCGTTAACTTAAAATTGTTCCGGATAAGTGTTCAAGCCACGTGTTGTCCACTTGGCAAACCTACTCGTGACACACCAAGCCTACGCGTAGACTAGGTGGCCACGCGGGCCGTGTAAGAATTAAGTATGGGTTTACGCAGGCCGCGTAAAACCCAAAATCAGGCTATAAATAGCCCATGCATGGGGCTTTCGTCTGTGCTCGCAAAAACTCTCAAAATCACTCATATTCTGCTCGAATTTCACTTTCAAATTAGCAAGACGCTGCTACGATACCGGGTATTAACTCGATCACTGCTACAATTCTTTTCCTTCCTTCAGCTTTTATTATAGCAAATAGTAGCTCGGGATTATACGTTCTAAATCCCGAAACTCTGCCCGTTATTAGGGTAATAACTCTAATCACTGGTACGATACCCTATCCGATCGATTGAAACTGATCCAACGGATGTTTAAGTGCTGTCAGTACTTGGCTATACTTTGTCATTCGTCGTGAATCCGATGGATGTTTAAGTGTTGCACTTTGTCATTCGTTGTGAGGGTCTGATCTTGTGATTTTCGTTAAAGTCGAATTGAGTTAATACACTAATACGAGTTCCATTAGAAATTAGAACTCATAATCAGGAAGCTGTTAAACTAGAATACTTAGCAATTAAGTAAACTTAATGATTAAGCAAACTTAATAGCTAAGTAAACTTAACAGGAAAGGAAACTTAGCAGTAAGTTAATTAATCAGCTAGTTACGTTATTTAATTAATCAGCTAAGTAAATTACTTAATTAAACCGTTAAGGAAAAATTAATTAATTAATTAAGATTAATTAATCAGTTAAGTAAGATTTATTTAAGTTAAGTATGATTAATTAATCAGCTAAGCAAGATCTATTAAGTTAAGCAAGATTAATTATGCTAAGCGAGATTAATTAAGCTAAGCAAGATTAATTAAGCTAAGCGAGATTAATAAAGTTAAGCAAGATTAATTACGCTAAGTAAGATTAATTAAGTAAATTAAAACACCTAAATAGATATACATGAAAATAAATATATGAGATAGATAATATCAAAGGAAGGTGCGAGGAAGGTATAAGAATATATATATATATATATATATATATATATATATATATATATATATATATATATATATATATATATATATATATATATATATATATATTATATATATATGGGTAGGAAGCTTCCTAGAAGATGTATAAGTAACTTCCTAGAAAAGCTATAGGAAACTTCCTAGAAATTTCATACTTCTTACCTATAAATAGGAAGCCTAGGAATTCATTTCCTTTGCTCATTTCTTTTCTTCTTCTCTCTATACGTAGGTGTTCTAACCAATAATCACCGATGCGATGTTCTGTCCGGTCGATTCAGGAACCAACTAACGGATGCCAAAGTGATGTACTTTGTGAGTTCGTTAAACGGATGCCAAAGTGCTATACTTTGTGAGTTCGTTAAACGGATGCCAAAGTGCTGTCTAAACAAGACTATACTTTGTGAATTTCGTTAAGGTTCGAATCTCGTGACCATCGTTAGGTTTGATTTGGGTTTAACACTAATACGTATTCCATTCTGTTAAACTAAATGTTTAACTACCCGAAACTCTACACCATACTCCTACAATCAAAATGGATGCTGAATCATCAGAAGGTTCAAAACAATAAAGCATATGCTTAATTATCAGAAGGAGTAGAATCAAGAAGCTTGTTAAATCAATACTGCATGCTTATAATGTGAGTCATTCTCTTTTATCAAAAGTATTTTACAATACCTCAAATTATTTTCAAAGTTATAACTACAGGGATTAAGTCATGGTTATCTTGAATCACTGCTAGTGGAGTATTGTGCACATTACTAATTTCTCACAGTTAGGCTAATCAATCCTAATAGTGATAATCATCACTACTAGGGTGAAAGGACCCAATAGTGGTATGACCATCGTCACACGGCTGTGACACGGCGCCAAATAAAAATAAGATAAAAGCCATTGTAATCGCTCTTATGATGTAATTTATAACTATGCGTCAAAAATGAATGAACTCACCAGTATTTCCTGCTGACAAAACCTTTTTAAAACGCGTTTCAGGTAATTACAGTAGATCGGAATAAGAGTTGGATACAGCACCAAAAGGCTTACAGAAGTGGCTTAATTTATCAATTCAAATAAATTAAGAAAAGTATTTTATGTATTCGGGTTTATCCCATGTTAAAGATAGCTTTTAAAACATGATTTTATCCCATCTATTTAATAAATAAAATCCGGTGTTTCTAAACTCTGATATTTTTCCTAACTCACGGTCCTGATGAAATTTCCGCTGCAATACTTTCAAAATAACCACCGGTACGACTGAACTGATTCGTGGCTCCCGATTCCGTCCAGGGTGGGGTCGGGGGACGTGACAAATTCCCTACATTTTGATGCGTTTATGTGTGGTTTTTTCGTGTTTTTATACTGATTTGATTAAATTGTGGATTTGTAGGACAAGACGGAGAATCGGGCATTTGGATGATGAAAACGAAGAATAATGGAAGAATTGAAGGTATCGTGCATAGGCATATCGAGATATTCGAGGAAAAAACAAAAAAAATGGATTGTTTTGGAGCCTTGCGGACTGCAAGGGATAAGCAATACGGTCTGCCAGGGACCTCGGGTCCTTGTTATAATTAAAGATGCCCTACGGACCTCAAGGCAATACCAACAAGGTCCGCAAGGGGTGCGTATTTTAGAAAAAAAAATATTTATAACCCTAACAGGCATTAAGGTTGGATATCTTACAAACCAGACGATAGAGAGCAGTTCTTGGACGAATTTGGGAGTACTTGGAGCAGATTTGAAGTCTAGGAAGGTTTGGATTCAAGTTTTGAGCGTTTCGGGCCCAATTATACTTTGCTTATTCGTGCTTTTCGCATTAGAAACATGTTTCCATTTGTTTCAGATCAGAGTTTGCTTTGTTTATGAATATTATGAGTTGCTAAACGTTATAAACTAATCTAGACGAATTTTGATGATTGTTTGATTCAGTTTTGATTGAAAGTGTTGATTTACATGTTTATGCTCTGTTTCTGTTTTTAATATTGCATACTAGCATTGGTTATGGTTGGTTCTTGATTGTTGGTTTTGTTGATCTAGGCATATATAGATATCCCCTAGCTTCAAAAACCATTTAGATCGTGAATCTTAGGGTTTTCGGTTTAGAACTTGTCATTAGAAATAATACTAGTTAACCAGGAATTTAAAATCAACTAATTAAAGTGTGCATCCTTACTTAATAATTCGAGAGAAGAGTTAGGTTTGCTAGGTTATTAGCAAGGTGTTGTTGGGTAAATTGGGTGACCGATAGCCCAGATCCGTTTGTTTCTTAGCGTCTAGGGTTTCCTAGGATCTCAGTATTCGGGTTCTAGTTAGCGTCATGATTTGAGGATTTTGACACCATAGTTGTAATAGATCTGATTATCGTGGTATTTGGTGTCGATGTTACACCCCAACCGATGGCGGAAACATCGGGTGAGGCACTGAGCGAAACAGACTGTCCAAGAGAAATCCATAACAACTAATATTACCGAATATTAAACGTTAAGTCCCATACCAAAACATATCCAGTAAAATAATTATTACAGACATAGATATCTCATAGACAATTCATAGTTCCGACAACTCAAAATATTAATTATTTGTTTCTAGACTCCATCCTAGCTTGATTCCACAAAAGCAAGGCAAAGCACAGCATCCTAAACACCTGTCACATATGTTAAAATAAAAGTCAATATACATAGTGTAAAGGTGAGCATACAAGTTTAATAGTATAATAGATAGCGAAAGTGGTTTACGCATAACCAACATGTAACACGCAGTAATGCGAAGTTAGTAGGTTATCGACAATGAAATATGCACAGACATGACTGCGAGTTGTAGAGTGCGCAACACATATCACCACTGTGACATGTGAGAAATACCCTTAGCAACCCCCGTCCACGACAGGTGCTGAGTCCAAACTATAGTACTATCGTTGCTAAGGTGTCAGGCAACAATCATTGTGTAAACATAACATACAAGCATTCATCGAGTAACACGTATAACAAGCAGAGCGGTTAGCATATAAAATGTGTTTGCGTTGTGTGATTGAAGTGATTTGATATAGGTAACGTATGTAACACCCCAAAAGTGCGTAAAGCAAAAAGGGATCGAGTATACTCACAGATCGTGTTTAGTAAATAAACACTTTCTTGGATTGAAGGAAGCGCTGAGAGATTAGCCTGATTACAGAACGATAACATAAGTAATGAACAGTGCGTTAAACGGTGTGTCGGTGAGTTAAGTGACGGATTGTGATTCGATCGGATGACCGTCTGGACAGATGGTCATCCGGACAGATGGTCATCCGGACGGATGGCCATTCGCTCGGAGGGTAATCTGTTTGGGATGGATGTGTTTGTGTGTGATGTGACTTTGAAGTTTTTGTTGTAGCATTTTCAAATCTTAGAAGTGTTCCTACAAATCAGGTCATCCGGCCGGATGGTCATCCGGACGGATGGCCGTCCGATCGGATGGCGGTTTGCTGAAACTAACCTTCTTTACATTTTTGAGAAAATTGTTAAGTGTTGAAATGGCACAAGTCATCCGATCGGATTGTCGTTCGATCAGATGGCAATCCGATCGGACGACAGTCCGTTTGGTGACCTGTTCGTTGAGTACTTTGCAGAAAATGTTAAGTTTTGAAAAGTTTTGTGATTGAACCGAGATGGTATGACCACATGTTAAACAACGGAAACCCCATCAAGTTCAAGTCATCCGATCGGATGGGAATCACCCCTTTCAATCAGTTATTGTTCTTGACGGTATTTCATGTTCAACCCGTGAATCGGTCGTCTTCTCCGATAGAAATCCATTCTCAGTCCAACACTTCACTATAGAATGAGTAGAAGGTCTGAACGAGGTTGGTTTCCATCGGTTTTTATGTGAAAAGTTGAGAATGATGAAGAAAAGTGGAAATCAGTTGGAAAATGTTTAGATTATGGCGAAACCAATGTTTAAACATGTTGAAATCTTTAGATCTGAGTTATTCTTGGTGGAATGAGGTCACACTTTGAAGTTCATGAGAACCCATGATGACATCATCCTAGAACACCCCAAATCAGCCGATTTCATGGTGAAAAGATAAGATCTGATGGTGAAAATGATGAGAAAGTGTGTGTAAATCATAGAAGTACAAGATTTGAGGTAGAAACTTACAAGAATCGCGAGAAATCGAGGGAAAATAGCCCAAAGTGTGCTAGTCGGACGAGAGAGCTGTCACATCACTGTTCATGATGTGACAAGTGGTATTTATAGGTGACAGAAGGGGAAAGGCGGTGCAAAGGTGCGATCGGAGGGCAGTCCGATCGGATGGCAGTCCGATCGGATGGCCATCCGATCGGATGGTCATCCGGACGGATGACCATTCGATCGAATGGTCATTCGATCGAAGGGCTCAAGTGGGTTGGTTTCCGACATTTCGTTTCGTGCGTTGAGCGTTGCGAGTAAGCGTTGCGATAATATTAAACAATAGTTACACAAATAACCTAGCTAACATACAATATCATAAGTAACCTTGTGTTTTAGCGTTTACGATTAGATTGCGATGCGATAGAGTTGCGATTGCGTCTTCGGATAATCACCACAAAACAAATATAAACAAGCACAAGTATCACATAAGTAGCACACATACGTAAAACAATATCCAGAACACATAATTCGAGTTGCGATGCGAAAGCGATAAGTCGATTAGCGATAAACTGCGATTAATGCATTTACTCCACATAATACAACTAAAGTAACATAAAATAGAGTATCGATTACAAGTCAAAGAGTACAATCAATAATTAAGCAACGAATGACAGATCGCATTTAGCAATCTTTTCTTCCTTTGACTTTGATTTGTACTTTGACTTCAAAACGCGGGGTGTTACAGCCTCCCCTACTTTAGGGAATTTCGTCCCAAAATTAAGGCGCAGGTGTAACGAAGAGTTGTGGATACTTAGCCTACATGTCACTTTCGAGTTCCCAGGTGAACTCGGCGCCGCGTTTGCCTTCCCAGCAAACCTTCACAATGGGAATGCGTGAGCGTCGGAGCGTCTTGGTCTCTCGGTCCATGATCTCGATAGGCTTTTCCATGAAGTGTAATGTTTCGTCCACTTATAGATCCTCAAGTGGCACTTGTAAATTCTGCCCGGCTAGGTACTTTCTGAGGTTCGAATCGTGGAAAGTCGGGTGGATGTTGCTAAGTTCCTCCGGTAGTTCGAGTCTGTAGGCCACTTTGCCGATCCTTTCCAGAATCTTAAAGGGTCCAACATATCGAGGCACGAGCTTTCCTTTCTTGCCAAATCTGATGGCGCCCTTCCAAGGTGATACCTTTAGGAGTACGTGATCGCCATTGTCAAATTCAAGGGGCTTATGGCGTCTATCGGGGTAACTTTTTTGACGACTCCGAGCTTTCAACAGATTGTCTCGAATTTGGAGGATTTTGTCAGCCGTTTCTTGCAACAGCTCAGGACCGGTAATTTGCGCGTCTCCGATCTCGTGCAATACAATAGGCGATCGACATTTTCTTTCGTATAATGCCTCAAATGATGCCATTTGAATGCTAGAATGATAACTGTTATTGTATGAGAATTCGACCAAAGGTAAGTGCGCGTCCCAATTACCACCGAAATCTATGACACACGAGCGAAGCATGTCTTCAAGGGTACGAATCGTTCTTTTGCTCTGCCCATCGGTTTGGGGATGGAAAGCAGTACTTAGATTAAGAGTAGTACCGAGAGCAGATTGAAATGTTTCCCAAAGACGCGAGGTAAACCGACCATCGCAGTCAGAGATGATATCACGAGGCGTTCCGTGTCGACGTATAATTTCATCGGTGTAGATCCGTGCTAATCGTTCTACCTTGTAGTCTTCTCAGTATTGGCAGAAAATGAGCAGATTTGGTCAAACGGTCAACGATAACCAAGATGTTGTCGTGACCTGATGGCGTACGCAAGAGTTTCGTTATGAAGTCCATAGCTATACTCTCTCATTTCCACATAGGGATCTCGGGTTGCACGAGTAATCCAGAGGGTCTTTGATGTTCGGCCTTGACCTTCGAACAAGTCAGGCATTTCGAAACATAGACGACGATATCCTTCTTCATCCCAGGCCACCAGTACCATAGGCGAAGGTCATGGTACATCTTGTTGGCGCCAGGATGAATAGAGTATCGAGACTTGGGCCTCGTCTAGCAGAATTTGTCATAAGTTAGTGCGCTTGGGAATCCAAATTCGGTCTAGATAATGGAATATACCATTCGATTTATTCACCAGTTGCTCGCCGTTATTGATAATCCTCTCCTTCTATACGGTGCGTTCGGTAAAACAAGCATGTTGAGCGTCACAGATAAGGGCTTTGAGATTATGCTGGGCTTGGATATTACGAACGCTATGTAAATAGCTTCGTCGACTTAGCGCATCGGCAACGACATTCGCTTTGCCAGGATGGTAACGAATCTCAAAGACGTAATCGTTAAGAAGTTCAACCCATCAACGTTGGCGCATATTCAGTTCCTTTTGGTTGAGGATGTGTTGTAGGCTCTTATTATCGGTGAAGACCGTACACTTGGTACCGTAAAGGTAGTGTTGCCAAATCTTCAACGCAAAAACAACTGCACCAAGCTCGAGATCATGGGTTGTATAGTTATTCTCATGGATCTTGACCTGACGAGACGCGTAAGCGATAACCTTGTCCCGTTGCATGAGAACACAACCGAGACCGAGGTTCGGGGCATCGCAATAGACAAGGAAGTCATCGTTTCCGCCGGGTAAAGCGAGCACGGGAGCATTGCAGAGCATATGCTTGAGAGTTTGAAAGGTAGTCTCGTGTTCAGTTCCCCAAACAAAAGGCTTATCTTTGTGCGTGAGAGAAGTAAACGGCACAACGATTTTCGAAAAGTCAGCGATGAATCGATGGTAATAGCCCGCCAATCCGAGGAACGAGCGAACTTTGGATGGTGATTTTGGAGTAACCTAACTCTTAACAGCTTCGATCTTCGCGGGGTCGACGTGTATACCTTGGCTATTGACGATGTGACCGAGGAATTGAACCTCCTCTAGCCAAAATTCACACTTGGAGAACTTGGCATAGAGTTGATTCCCTTGGAGTAGCTCGAGAACCAAACATATATGCTGCGCATGTTCGGTTTTCGACTTCGAATAAATAAGGATGTCGTCGGTGAATACGATGACGGAACGGTCAAGAAATGGTTTGCACACACGGTTCATGAAATCCATGAAGATCGCGGGTGCGTTGGTTTAACCAAAGGGCATTACGACGAATTCATAATGGCTGTATTGGGTTCGGAAAGCGGTTTTCGGTATATCTTCCTCCTGTATTCGTAACTGGTGATAGCCTGAGCGTAAATCAATCTTCGAGAAACACGTAGCACCTTGAAATTGGTCAAACAAATCATCGATGCGGGGTAGGGGATAGCGATTCTTGATAGTCAGCTTATTCAATTCCCTGTAGTTGATGCACATCCGGAACGATCCGTCCTTCTTTTTGACGAAAAGGACAGGCGCACCCCAAGGAGAGGTGCTAGGGTGAATGAAGCCTTTGTCAAGCAATTGCTGGAGCTGACTCAAGAGTTCGCGCATTTCAGACGGAGCGAGTCGGTAAGGAGCTTTAGCAACAGGATTTGCTCCAGGAATGAGATCAATACGGAAATCGATATCACGAGAGGGCGGTAAACCAGTTAGATCCTTAGGAAACACACGAGGAAAATCACGAACCACAGGCACCTTATCTATTGCCTTCTCTTTCTTTTCCTTCTCCGCTACTATGATGTTAGCCAAGAAAGCTTTGTATTCCTTGTGGAGATACTTGCTCGCTTGGATACACGACATAAGCTTGAGACCTTTCGAAGGATTTTCGCCATACACACAAAGTTGATCACCATTAGCGAGCGAGAAACGAATCATTTTATCAAAGCAAACGACTTCAGCACGATTTTCACGAAGAAAATCCATGCCCACTATGATGTCAAAACTAACGAGCTGCATCGGAATAAGGTCGATGGGAAAGACGTGATTGTTGAGTTCAAGCGTACAATCACGTAGAACAGAATTGACAGCGACGGTTCTTCCAGTGGCAACTTCAACGTCGAACGTCGTAGGGAGATGGGCGCATTTACGCTTAAGGAGCTTTTCGAATTCAAACGATACAAAACAGTTATCTGCTCCAGTATCAAACAAACACGAAGCATATATACCATTGACGAGGAACGTACCATTAACCACGTTGTTGTCTGCTTGAGCCTGGCGGGCGTTGATGTTGAAAGCACGTCCGCGGGCTACTGGTTGCTGCTGCTGAGGTTGCTGCTGTTGATGTTGTTGCGGCTGCTGCTGTGGCTCTTGCTTCACCAATCTGTTGGGGCACATGTTTGCAAAGTGGTTGGGATCACCACATGCAAAGCAGGCTCTTGCGTGAGCAGCGAGGGCAAGAGCTGCTTGTTGGCCCTACAGAACAGGAAGGAGAGCTGGTGGTGCAGGAGCTTGACCTTGAGCTGGAGCTTGGCGGGGACCGGTATGACAGTTAGCAGTGAAGTGGTCGTACAGGTTGCAGTGAACACAAAATCTGCATGCAATCCCAACCAGGTGATGGTAAGTACAGGTAGGGCAGAGCGGGTGAGGACCAGTATATGCACGTTTGGTCGGTGGTGCATTGGTCACCGGTGCCGCTACTTGGTGGTTCTGAGGTTGCGATTGAGCAGGTACGGTTTGGAGTGGAGTGGCGGTAACAGCACAATTCTTGCTACTGTTGTTGTTGTTGTTGTTGTTGTTGTTGTCGTTGTTGTTCTTTCTCTTGCGGCGAGAGGACTTTGAAGCTTGCGGTGTGACGGCGGTTTCAGCGGTGGAAGCGGCGTTAACTTGGTGAAGACTCTTGGTGGCTTTACCGAAAGAACCAGCCCGAACTCGCTTGTCATTAATCTCGGCCGCGAGCAGGAAGGTTTCCTCAATGGTTGTTGTCTTCGCGTCTTGCACGAAATCAGCCACTCAATCCGGTAAAGCACGGATGTATTTCTTGATGGTGATTTCGGGAGTAGTAACTTGGCCAGGACAAATGATACTCAACTGCTTAAAGCGGGCAGTTAGACCAGCGTTGTCGCCACCCTCTTGCTTGATGTGCCAGAACTCGTCCTCCAGCTTCTTAAGCACGTGGGGAGGGCAGAACTCCTTCTTCATGATGTCCTTCAACTCATCCCACGTAAGCCCATAGGCTGCATCATTCCCTTGCTTGTTTCTTTCGGTAGTCCACCAGTCCAGAGCCCTGGACTGGAAAATGCCGGTGACGTTAACAGTGCGTAGGTTTTCAGGACAGCCGCTTTGGCGCAGGGTGACTTCAATTGAATCGAACCATTGAAACATGGCAGTAGGCCCGTCTTCTCCAGTGAATTCTTTGGGTCCGTAGGCCTTAAACTGCTTGAAGCTAAAAGTAGCACGGGAAGAATCAGTCCTAGATTCTTCAGAGGACTTGCTAGCGTTTTCGTTCAGCTCGCTGACAATTTGCGGAATGACTTTAGCCATCTCCTTAGCGACTAGAGCAACGATGCGTTTGTCCTCATGGTTTCTGCGTGCAATGCATGAAGTGTGCGATCCAAATGACGACATTGTCTGCAATAGACATCGCCATAGGATTCAGACACTATATGATCGAATCTCACCTCAGCACATACTTAATACTACTAAAGCTCAGGAACACATCCACGCATTGTCACGTAAGCACATAATCCACATAAGCACATAGGCACAGAAGCACATAGTCCACGTAGCACAGAAGCACGTAATCCACACAAGCACATCTTCGAGTATATTTTGTAAGTATTTACGTACATATATTGCACGCATTCACCTATCTTTCACAGTCGCGTAAGCGATTGAGAGATGCGGGTGCGATTAGCGAGTAGCGATTGAGGGTAATATAGCGAGTAGTATAACGTACGAGTTGTGTCGATCGAAGCGAATAGCGGAAAGCGATTAAATCTCCAAAATCAAAACATATCACATAAAACACATAAA
The DNA here is from genome assembly GCF_002127325.2 of Helianthus annuus. Classification (NCBI taxonomy): domain Eukaryota; kingdom Viridiplantae; phylum Streptophyta; class Magnoliopsida; order Asterales; family Asteraceae; genus Helianthus; species Helianthus annuus. The sequence continues at coordinate 8,339,902 of NC_035439.2, forward strand.
ATTCCACATAAAAGCGATAAATCACAGAGTCAGCGGTGGCGAAAATCCAGAATTGAAACACATAAAATCGAGAATAGATTGTCTGGGCTGATAGACGTCGACTACCCAAAGCGATTCGACTATTCTCAAGGACTTCGAGTACACACTTTGGCCTTCTGGACTGTGCTCTCGCCTCAATCTGGCGAATGGCACGCATCCTTCTAGTTGAAATCCATAACAACTAATATTACCGAATATTTAACGTTAAGTCCCATACCAAAACATATCCAGTAAAATAATTATTACAGACATAGATATCTCATAGACAATTCATAGTTCCGACAACTCAAAATAATAATTGTTTTTTTCTAGACTCTCTCCTAGCTTGATTCCACAAAAGCAAGGCAAAGCACAGCATCCTAAACACCTGTCACATACGTTAAAAAAAAGTCAATACACATAGTGTAAAGGTGAGCATACAAGTTTAATAGTATAATAGATGGCGAAAGCGGTTTACGCATAACCAGCATGTAACACGTAGTAATACGAAGCTAGTAGGTTATCGACAATGAAATATGCACAGACGTGACTGCGAGTTGTAGAGTGCGCAACACATATCACCACTGTGACATATGAGAAATACCCTTAGCAACCCCCGTCCACGACAGGTGCTGAGTCCAAACTATAGTACTATCGTTGCTAAGGTGTCAGGCAACAATCATTTTGTAAACATAACATACAAGCATTCATCTAGAAACACGTATAACATGCAGAGCGTTTAGCGTATAAAATGTGTTTGCGTTGTGTGATCGAAGTGATTTGATATAGGTAACGTATGTAACACCCCAAAAGTGCGTAAAGCAAAAAGGGATCGAGTATACTGACAGATCGTGTCTAGTAAATAAACACTTTCTTGGATTGAAGGGAGCGCTGAGAGATTAGCCTGATTACAGAACGATAGCATAAGCGATGAACAATGCGTTAAACAGTGTGTCGGTGAGTTAAGTGACGGATTGTGATCCGATCGGATGACCGTCTGGACGGATGGTCATCCGGACGGATGACCATTCGCTCGGAGGGTGATCTGTTTGGGATGGATGTGTTTGTGTATGATGTGACTTTGAAGTTTTCGTTGTAGAATTTTCAAAGCTTAGAAGTGTTCCTACAAATCAGGTCATCCGGTCGAATGGTCATCCGGACGAATGGTCGTCCGATCAGATGGCGGTTCGCTGAAACTAACCATCTTTACATTTTTGAGAAAATTGTTAAGTGTTGAAATGGCACAAGTTATCCAATCGGATTGTCGTTCGATCGGATGGCAATCCAATCGGACGACAGTCCGTTTGGGACCTGTTCGTTGAGTACTTTGCATAAAATGTTAAGTTTTGAAAAGTTTTGCGATTGAACCGAGACGTTATGACCACGCATTAAACAATGAAAACCCCCCCATCAAGTTCAAGTCATCCGATCAGATGGGAATCACCTTGTTCGATCAGTTACTGTTCTTGACGGTATTTCATGTTCAACCCGTGAATCGGTCATCTTCCCTGATAGAAATCCATTCTCAGTCCAACACTTCACTATAGAACGAGTAGAATGTCTGAACGAGCTCGGTTTCCATCGGTTTTTATGTGAGAAGTTGAGAATGATGAAGAAAAGTGGAAATCAATTGGAAAATGTTTAGATTATGGCGAAATCAATGTTTAAACATGTTGAAATCTCTTAGATCTGAGTTGTTCTTGGTGGAATGAGGTCACACTTTGAAGTTCATGAGAACCCATGATGACATCATCCTAGAACACCCCAAATCAGCCGATTTCATGGTGAAAAGTTAAGATCTGATGGTGAAAATGATGAGAAAGTGCGTGTAAATCATAGAAGTACAAGATTTGAGGTAGAAACTTACAAGAATCGCGAGAAATCGAGAGAAAATAGCCCAAAGTGCGCTGGTCGGACGAGAGAGTTGTCACATCACTGTTCATGATGTGACAAGTGGTATTTATAGGTGACAGAAGGGGAAAGGCGGTGCAAAGGTGCGATCAGATGGCCATCTGATCGGATGGTCATCCGGACGGATGACCATTCGATCGAATGGTCATTCGATCGAAGGGCTCAAGTGGGTTGGTTTCCGACGTTTCGTTTCGTGCGTTGAGCGTTGCGAGTAAGCGATGCGAGAATATTAAACAATAGTTACACAAATAACCTAGTTAACATACAATATCATAAGTAACCTTGCGTTTTAGCGTTTGCGATTAGATTGCGATGCGATAGAGTTGTGATTGCGTCTTCGGATAATCACCACAAAACAAATATAAACATGCACAAGTATCACATAAGTAGCACACACACACATAAAACAATATCCAGAACACATAATTCGAGTTGCGATGCGATAACGACGAGATAGCGATAAGTCGATTAGCGATAAACTGCAATTAATGCATTTACTCCACATAATACAATTAAAGTAACATAAAATAGAGTATCGATTACAAGTCAAAGACTACAATCAATAATTAAGCAAGGAATGACAGATCGCATTTAGCAATCTTTTCTTCCTTTGACTTTGACTTTGATTTGTACTTTGACTTCAAAACGCGGGTTGTTACAGTCGATAGGTCGAGTCGGTCTATTTTAGCACTTCAGCACTTTGTCCCAGTGTATCATCCTTAACGGGAGGTGTATTAGGTAGATTAGGGTCTACAGTCAAATACCATAGGCAGGATATCGTTATTAGAGTCTAGGGATTCGAAACCTACGTAGTTCCTTCTCATCATATTTGATCTTACATCCAGTTCTCTGAGTCTCTCTGCTTGCCGAGTTCAGTCTGCTGTCTTGAATTTTTTGTTTGAAATCTCATTTTATTGTTTTTCTTATTTAATTAGGTTAATAGAAAATCACAAAATTCAACATTAAAATTAGCTAGTTTTCGATAGAGGTTCAATATTGAGAGGTTGCTCATAATGTCCACAGATTGATATCCGGTCTTGTCATTTACACTACACTGCGACTGGTGCTCTTGCCGATTGTGTGTGGTGTAATTTGCAATTCCTTTTTTAAACTTGTTTGAAATTAATAAACACACTTTTCACATATGGGTCACCAGTTACTCTTTGTGTAAGAAAACAATATCTACAGAAGACTTTTATATATAAACCACTCCAGGGTTCCACCTTCTTCCTATGGCGGGAGCTTGTGTATAACTGTTTATATTTAACCGTAAATAATGTTTAAGAGATTAAACAATCAGTCACAATCCTAGGTTGGAACGTGACATCAACCTAGGTCTTGCTATTCCATATGGTCTCGTAAATATGAGTTGCTTTTGAATGGTTGGCGCATGTTCTAATCATGCGATCGACTGTTTTCTTCCTTGGCACTTCATCGGGACACTTCCTAGCATCGGTCCAAGGTCAATTCATACATCGAATATGGTGTTGTTGTGTAGTTTTTTAAGATACTTTTTTTTGGCTTGCTTGATAAATGCTTTGATTCTCAAATCAACCAAATGATCGTTTAGTTAAATATGAGTATCTAACATATATTATCTTATATTTATCATCATCAAAGTATATAATTATAAACTGAAAATGCTTGCACCAGCCATTATCCCATATTTGCACTCTTTTTATTTATTCTATCAAGTCGTAGCAATTGCTAGTTTTACTCTAATTTTACACAGAGTTAATTACACAAATGGGTCCTGTGGTTTATACATAATTTCGCCTTTGGGTACTAACTTATTTTTTTAACAGGTTTAGGTCCTATGGTTTCAATTTTGTAACACCTTTGGGTACTAACACCAAAATTAGTTACTTAATGACTAAAATACCCTTGCATTTTTTTAGTTTATCAATGTAACACATTTGGGTACTAACACCTAATTTTATTTAAGTTTAAGTCAATTTTACAAAATCTATTTATTTTTTTATTTTCATTATTTTATTATATCTCTTAATTAACATAAACTCTATTTATTTTTTTATTTTCATATTTTTATTAAATTTCTTATTTAACATAAAATCTACTTGTTACACCAGTATTTTTTTAAATAGATTTTTTAAATAAAATCTACTAGCTATATACTTTTATGTAAATTAAATATTCTTTTTCAAATTTGGGTTTGAAATGATTGATAATAATAAATATATTTCATGTAAAAAAATTTAAGCCTTTTTTTAACTTGTTTTTTTGTTCATTTACATTTTACTATTTTAGAAAGATATTTAATTTACATAAGACTATATAGCTAGGTATTTTAGATAAAACTATATAGCTAGGTATTTTAGATTAAACTAAAAAAATTTAAGCCTTTTTTTAACTCGGTTTTTTTTTTTTGTAACATAGATATTTAATTTACATAAAACTATATAGCTAGTAGATTTTACTGGTGCAAATAGTAGGTTTTATGTAAATTAAATATCTTTCTAAAATAATAAAATGTAAATGAACAAAAAAAACGAGTTAAAAATGGCTTAATTTTTTTACATGAAAGATATTTTGTTATTTAATTATTATTATTATTATTATTATTATTATTATTATTATTATTATTATTATCAATCATAGATATCCAAAATTCAAAACGAGTAAGGTTTACATTATTTAAAACTAGTAAGAAATTTAATTTACATAAAAGTATATAGCTAGTAGATTTTATTTAAAAAATCTATTTAAAAAAATACTGGTGTAACAAGTAGATTTTATTTTAAATAAGAAATTTAATAAAAATATGAAAATAAAAAAATAAATAGACGTTATATTAATTAAGAGATATAATAAAAAGATTAAAATAAAAAAAATAAATAGATTTTGTAAAATTGATTTAAACTTAAATAAAATTAGGTATTAGTACCCAAATGCGTTACATTGATAAACTTAAAAAAATGTAAGGGTATTTTAGTCATTAAGTAACTAATTTTGGTGTTAGTACCCAAAGGTGTTACAAAATTGAAACCATAGGACCTAAACCTGTTAAAAAAATAAGTTAGTACCCAAAGGCGAAATTATGTATAAACCACAGGACCCATTTGTGTAATTAACTCTTTTACACAAATAAAATTAAACTAGCTTTAAATATGAGATATCTTCTATAAAAAGCATATGTCTCTATCAAGTGGACTACCCTTATTGGCAAATCCATTTATAATATAATGTCATACTTTCTACACTTGTGTGTAGCCTTAAAATCCATGTATTGGCATTTGCTTGCGTGTATAAAGTTTTACATATTTGGGTATAAATTAAAGAGTAAACTGTTATTTTGGTCCCTGAGGTTTGGGCAGTTTTGCCATTTTAGTCCAAAACTTTCGTTTTAGTCCCTGTGGTTTCAGTTTTGTGCCATTTTGGTCCAAAGGTGATTTCAGCTTATATTTCTCAAATTAAATCCTTGTTTTTTGTCCTTATCTTTAGGGGTAAATTGGTAATTATCATTTTATTATAACTGATTATTAATTTATATAGGGTAAGGATAGTGTAAAAAGGGCCTAAAGTGTGAGAAGTGTATTATAACACTATATATAAAACTATATAACACCATATAAACACCGTATAACAATATGTAACACCATATAATACCATATAACACTATGCAACACTATATATCATTATATAACAAATATAACACTATAGGTTGTCTGATAGCATGTCTATGATAGATGTATAGTGTTATATTTGTTATATAATGATATATAGTGTAACATAGTGTTATATGGTATTATATGTTGTTACATATTGTTATACGGTGTGTATATGGTGTTATATAGTATTATATATAGTGTTATAATACACTTCTTACACTTCTCACACTTTGAGCACTTTTTACAGGATCCTCTACCTATTAATTAATAACAAAACTAAATAAAAAATCTTCATCTTCCCTAAATGAGTCACAAGCAAACCCTAATCCAAAACCCGAATTCTCTGAAACCATCATTTTCTCCACCCCATTCTCCTCTTTGCAACCATCATCTTCTCCACCCCATTCTCCGCCACACTCACTATGCTACACCACCACCCACCACCCACCTCCCACAGCCACCCGCCCCTAACCCACGAGTTTGTTCCGGCACCCAAATCATCAAAGTAATCATCAAACAGAGTATCATCATCATCATCATCTCTTCTCCAACATGACTCTCTTCTAACAAATGAATATCTACGGTCGCAATTTTCTTTCTATCACTTGCTCTGACTTCTTCTCCAATAACAACAACCTGAATCACTTAACAAAAAAATCGATCTTCTTTTACGTTTATTTTCTACTCGAAAAGCTTCTACAATTTAACAACAAAAACTGCATCTTCAAATTCAGATCTAGAACTTTTCAAACACAAATCAAAATTTGTTTTTTTTTTCTCGAAATATCTGAAACAGATTGTTACAACACCAACTCAGATTTAATAGTGCCTGAGATTGAAGCTACAATTCAGATTTGAAATGAAAAAAAAAAACTCATAACAGTTTCGTTGTACTTGGATTTCAATGAGTTGAGATGTGTTTTTCAATGAAATTCAAGGAAACAGATTTACCAAAACAAATCGAAACATGCTTAAAATAAAAGAAACATGTTTAAACTTGTTAAAATCACATCGAACTGATCAAAAACACACCCAATCACACTGAGTCAAATCGAAACTTGATCGAATCAGTCCGTATGTGATCTAAAATCAACAGAAATGTTCACACTCGATCAGTTATACACCGAAACAGTCCGATTAGAGGTGGTGGTGGATGTTATCCGGTTGGTGGTGGGTGTTTGATTAAGTTCTGTGTGTGTGGTGATAGAGTTTAGAGAGAGAGATGAGTTTAGAGAGAGAGAGAGATGAGAGAGAGAATGAGTTTCAGTTTTTATAATTTAGTTTTATTAATTTTAATTGATAATCAGCTATGATAAAACGTAAATGACTAAAATACCCCTGAGGAAAAGGACAAAAGTTGAGGGTTTAATTAGGAGAATCTGATCTGTTTTCATTTTTGGACCAAAATGACAACAAAACTGAAACCACAGGGACCCAATTGCAAAAAGTTTGAGATTTGGACTAAAGGACCAAAATGGAAATTTACTCTAAATTAAACTACAAGCTTTAAGCCTCTAAGGGGGGTGGGGGTGGTCACTAGTGATAGAATTCCATCACTCACAAGCACCCAATCAAGTTCCGCCATGTCATCAACCATTTTTCCATCACTCACAACCTTTTTTGGTGGCAATGGTCATCACTCACAACACCCAACAATAAACCCCCACACCCCTTCACATCCATTTATCACTCACACCCCATAACACATTGAAATTATCACGGGATCAATTCTATCACGCGTGAAAAACTAGGTGGCAGTGGATATTTTTGTTTTCCACGCGTTGAAAATGGGCATCACGCAACTATAACGTTGCCACCCCACCTCCCTAACCAAAGTCTCAAACATGGATAAAGGTCCGATGTTAATTACATTTTTACACTAAAGATCTTATTTGTTGAAAATATCTCAGATTTCATTTTGAAGTGGGCGAGTTTAATTAAAGATAGAAAGGGTCGGTAGGTGTCCCTTCAATCTCTTTCCTCTTATGTACTTTAATTGAACATTACATATTATAAGATTATTATACGGGTTTAGGATTAAATACAAAGTCTCCTAAAAATAAGAAGTCATACGGAGGGTATCAAACGGACTTCGATTGATCTCATTCAAGTGGACATTGAAACCGTCTCATTGAACTATACGATGTGAGATTTTAGGTTTTTACTTTTAGATTTATATGTTGTGGATATTAGAATTTTTGTTTTTTTTATCATTGTGTCTTTTCTATATTTACGTCATTCTTTCTTTTTTCCTCAACATTGTGTTTTATTTTTCGGCATTGTATTATATTTTTTCGACATTGTGTCATCTTGTACGATTTATTATGTCTTTAGATGCTTCTTATTTTTAGGAGTATTTAATTATTTATAGAATAACATAACCCATATTTTACGATACTCGTGATTTTATTAATAAATACATTTTATAAAACTCCAACGATCAAAGTTCAAATAATGTGGTAGGTAGTTGTAATCACAAGTCAAACCGAATAAACCAATCATTCTATACTTATGATTGATTTATGAATAATTTTCCTTCTTAGCACGAAAACAAAAGACTAGAATCTAGATATTATCTAAAATGGGATTTTATTATTATTTTTTATTAAGCAATTAGAAAATATTAATTTAATTTTTTTTTTTTTTTTGTAAAAAGGAAAGGAAATCATATGCACACCTAACTCGATGACAAAAACCTCTAGAAAATTAAAATGTTGTTTTAAGACATAAAAGTTAGGTTTTAAAATATGCGAAAAGAACATTATTGTGAAAGTACGTTATAATTCGGGTGAAAATTATTTCATGTAATTATATATTACCATCTAATAATCATTTTTGTTGCGATGATGTTAAACTATTTATATATTTCAAATTAAACCTGTAGATCAATTTTCTCCCCCCTTATTAGAATTAGAAACAAATATTATACCCTTATACAATTATCAACTTTGGTTATATCTTATTTGCTTAAAAATCACACCCTTTAATTCATTTTACTCACACCCTTTCATTTATTTATCATATATTATATATTACATATAACTAACAACAATTTTATGAACCAACAATTGACTCACACCCATTCGGACAACTAACAATCAATTTCATCCCATTTGCACCTCTTCGCACGCACCGCTTCGTAATATATAAATAGCAACATTACTTACCAGTTACCACATACTAAACAATATAATATCATGTAAAGGTTGTAGTATTTAGATTAAGGTTACGTCTGTTGTTATGGCAGTTACATTCCTTACCCAACTTTGCAATTGCTTTAAACGTATTTCTTATTTGTATTAAAGTGGTGTTAGACACACAAGCCCTTTCAATCGATCACCAAATTGATATTCCATTTACGTTGTTGCATCTTACAATTTGTAAGATTCAAATGACTATCTATGAATTGCAATTCAGAATATGATTCATGTCACACATGCTTCTCACTCATCTCTGGATTTGAAGATTGTTCTTTGTGTAACAGTGACTCAAGATTTGATGACTCCCAAACATAGATTTCTATGTCTATCATCTCTAATAATCAAGTAACAAAGATTTCCTTTGGTTGAATGAAAAAAAAAATTAATGTAAAAACAAACATATAACTTTAATGAACCATGGTTTAACCACAATTAAAAAAATCCTAGGCAACCGTAAAAGGTCTGACGCACCGTTTGACAAAAAATCATTCAAATAGGAGGCGGACACACGGAACCGACGAAACCGTTCAAATACCTTCATGACTTACCACCGGTTAATAACCCAACCAGACGAAATCACTCAAATACCGTCGTGACTTACCGGTTAATAACCAAACCCGACGCCTCTCCTACAACCACCGCTTCATCCATCGTTTACCACCGTTTCAAACCCAATATAGCCCCCACCGCCACCGAAAATGTCCGTTCATGTTATCACCCGTGAACATTTTCAAATTCTTTTCTTGGTCATGAGATTGTGAATCAACGTTGGAATCTGGTAGTTTAAGCGGGTGAAGCAGAGATCAAAACATTGGCGGTGATGGTGGCATAGGTTAGTGGTAGCCGTTATATCAATAAAATACATACCTTCAGTTCTTGTAGAATCATATTTTGTTGTTAATCACCATTGATACAAAAGGTATTACAGAGATGTGTTTTACATTTATGGGTTGTAGAATAGTGATTGTGATAATTTCACCATGCCCCAGTTCATTTGAATTTTATATATAATAATTCATCATACCCCCTTTAATCTGAATTTAATATATATTTACTTAAAACAATTTAATATATATTTACTTAAAACAATACTTATATACGAAGGGGAAGGTTCATTTGAGAATAAATTTAATGTGAGAAGAAAAAGAAGAAAGAGCATATTAGTAAAATACTATTTCATTTATAACTCATATTATTAATTTTTCTCTTTTTAATTAATTAGTCAACTAATCATTAATTATCCTATATATAATATACAAAACTTGCACATATCAAAATTTTCCTACATGTGCCCTACACATTATAGAATTTTATCCTACACAGTTGAAATTTATCCTACACATCTCAAAATATATCTTATACAACTCGTAATTTATCCTACACAACTATTAATTTATTCTACACTTTAAATAAATTAAGTTGTTTTTTAATTTGAAAAAAGTATATATTTTGAAAAGAAGTTACAAATTTAATTTAGTTAGTTATTATAGGGGAAGAATACAAATTAATGATTTATGTAAGTTTACCAATATACCCTTATATTAAAATTAAATGCAAATATTAAATGAAGTAAAATGAAGCATTCTTATTGGTTGAAACTTCTTCTTTTTTCTTCTTACAAAAAAATTCTTCTCATTTGAACCCTCCACTATATACGAATATATTTCCGTTGAATTACGGTCATATTTTATTACCAATGCCCCTATTAAGTTATTGATATAATGTCAAACTTAACCAACAAAACATTTCGAGTAATATGATGTGGTATTTGAGCCATAATTTTTTGTTTCAAAAGGTTTGGGAGGTATAGTGATTCAGATTAAATATAGCTTTGTTCATACATTATCCATTATAAAAAATAAAGATGGATAAAGGTATGTATTTTATGAGTTTCGTAAAAAAAAAAAAAAAAAAAAAAAAAAACCTCTTATTTTCGAAATTAAGCATATTTTATGAACCTACTTCACAAACCAACAGAGATTAAAAAAAATTTGTCATTAAAAAAATATATATATAAATGTCTTCAGTAATCAATATCCCGCTGCAAAGCGCGGGTTACCGTCAACTCGTTAAATTACAATATTGAACTAGCAAAATTACTTTAGCAGGCAAATTTGGGTCATATACCTTATTGGGTTACTTTAATTGGGCTGGGCCAATACTCTTACGCGGCCCAATGGTTCAAACACGATCATATTATCTTGAATAGAAGACCAAATTTTATTTCGTAACTATATCTTGTAGATGACGACGCTCAATGTTGTTTCTCCACATGTTGTCCCTTCTACCTCTCTTCATATCATCCTCTCTCTATGCCCTTTCTCCTTTAGGTGAGCTATAAAACACCTAAACCGAATATTGTGGATACTTTTGGGCCAAACAATGATCAGATATATTAAAGTTCTAATGTCTATTTATATAGCCCCGAAGCTATGGAAAAGATTTTAGAATTTTACATATAACATTGGTGGAGAGATATATCTGTTGCTCATTTATAATTAGAATTCTCTACATGAATGTATTCCTATGTGATAAGTCACACCCAGTGGCAGCCAGGAGGGTGCAAAACACCCGACACGTGCAGGCGCCTAGTCACAAGACAAGGGCGATTGGCGTAATGTGCCGTTTTGATGGCGCACTTTGCATGCTCGCATCGCCGCTTGGAGCCGCCTTTACTCTTTTTAGCGTGGCTCGGGTCTGTGGCTTAGCTAACTGGTGTGCAGGAGAGTGTTCACATTTCTACTAGTTATCAAGTTCTAGAATTCAATGTCATTGAATCTAGGCTTAGGGGCTGTTTGGCAACATCTGAACCAATAAGTGTTGAATGAATAAGAGGTCTGAATGGCTAAGAGGCTCTGAACCAGTAAGTGCTGAACCAGTAAAACGCTGTTTGGTTGCACCTCTGAATGACTATGTAAAATGACATTTTTACCCCTCTGAACTACTTAAATATCTAATCATACGTATATATAAAAATCCGCACATCAAACTTCACAGTTTCACAACATCATCAGTAATAAACAATTGCAATAAAATCAATATACCAATATTACCAAACAATTAATAATCTGTTTCTAATCATACATATATACAAAATATATATAAAAAAGTTGCACATTATACATACTAGGGCTTGAATCGATATTGTTAAAGAATGAAAATACCAACTCAAATTTAACATGGTTACATTCCAGTATCACCAATTTGCACATTCCAACGACACCTCAAAATTCTAAAAACAATGAAAAATTAGGGCTCACAACATAACCTCAACCTATTTTATATAAACATCATGTACCTGTGGAGGAGAGATGACGAGAACAGCAGATGCGGAGGAGAGACGAGGTAGAAGGCCGACGTGGTGGGGGGCCGACGTGGTGGAGGAGGCCGGTGCAGGGAGGAAGCCGGTGGATGGAGGAAGCAGTGAAGATGGAGACGTCGATGTTGAAGGGGAGAGGATGAGGGCGGCGACGGAGATGAAGGCTGAGGTGAGTAGCGGCGCTGTGGAGGAGAGACGGTGGAGGAGGGGCGGCGACAGAGGTGAAGGCTGTGGAGGAGGGGCGGTGAGGTGGAGGAGGCCGGTGAGGTGGAGGAGGCCGGTGGAGGAAGATGGAGATGGAGGCGGAGCGACTGTGAAGAGCGAGAGGGAGAACAGGTAGGGCAAAGGGTATTTTGTGAAGAAAGTTCATTCAGCGACTTCTAATATCTGAATGGATCAGATCTGAATGGAACCATTCAGATGTGGGCCTTTTACCGAACCAAATAACTGTGCCTCTGACCGGTTCACTCTGAATGAAACCATGAAGTGGCTAACAAACAGCCCCTTAATTTCTATTGAATTTTTTATTCAATTATGACTTTCACTTGGTATTCTAAAAGTTTCTATACAAAGCTTGTTTGCTTTGTTCACTTGATACACACATCATAAGAAAATTCGTATGACTGATACTCCATACACTGACACCAACGTTTTTTCTAATTTTTCTTTCATGCAAGCTCTTGTTTCAGGTATTCTTTCAGGTTCAAGACTAATCCCGGTAGTACAATCTGCTTTGGCTATTGTATCCTGAGAAACAGACGAGTTCGCCTGAGTGGCCCGAAATTTGTTTTAAGGGAAACGTGTTTTTCACGTGCCTCAGTCGTCTTTGTCTTCTACCTCCAGTTTCGTTTCATTTTCTTCTTATTCATTGTAATCTGTTTTTGTAGTTTTTCATTCCATTTGTAATGTTTATTTTGTTTGTAATTTACAAGAACTAGTGTAATATCTTTACAAATTTCTTTTTGTTTCTATTTTGTAATCTGTACTAGAGATTAATAAAATAATATTTTCTTTTATTTTCTGAAGAGTGTTCCTAAAAGCTTAAAACATATTCTTAAAACACTATTCCTTTCTGTTTTAAAAATTTTCGAATTACATATCAGTTTCTTAAACTGTTTATTTTCTTTCTAAAAATTTTAGTAGGTTTGTTTGGTTTTGTGTAAACCAACATTCTGGAAACTGGCTATTTTTCTTTTTCTCTTGTTTTAAAAATGACCACTGTTCAAGCAACCACATCAACGATTGTTGGATCCACAACCACTACCATATAGGACCATTAGTTGATACCCAAGCGGCTCAAGCGGTTGCTAACCATGCTGAAAAACCAGAAAAATTTACTGGCTTAAACTTTAAGAGATGGCAACAAAAGATGTTGTTCTATCTGACCACTCTGAACCTTGCGAGGTTCCTGATTGAGTCCCCTCACGTTCTCGAAAGCAAATACAAGACTGAGGATGCGGGAACTAAGAAATTTGTCATCGCTAGGTTTTTGGACTATAAAATGATTGATTCAAAAACTAAACTGTGATGAGTTAAGTTCGCGAACTGCAGACTATTCTTAGTGACATTCTGTCTTAAGGAATGAATCTTAGTGAAACATTCCAAGTAGCAACAATTGTTGAAAAGTTGTCTCCTAGTTGGGTGGACCTCAAGAATTACCTTAAGCATAAGCGAAAGGAAATGACCATTGAAGACCTTGTGGTTCGCCTTTGTATTAAAGAAGACAAAAGGCTGTCACACAAAGGAAATTAGGGCTGGCATAACGGGTTAACCCAATCTGCTAAGACACGAACACGATAAGACATGAACCCGAAACACATAAACACGAACACGACACGAAATCTTATCGTGTCAGATTTTGGAAACACGAACACGAACATGTTAATAAACAGGTTACACGAAACGACCTGTTAAGGCACGAAAAAATCACCAACGTATTATGCGACCTGTTTAAGACACGAACACGACCTGTTTAAGACACGAACACGACCGAATTGGGGAAGCTGTGAACCGGATAGGGAATGGTGGTGTTTGTGAGAGAGATTTAAAAATTAGGAATTGGATTATGGAAAAAGAACCGCGTGTCTTTGCGTATAATTCATCTCAGGTACAATGATTGATGACCTCATGGCCACACCCACATATAATATTTTTTATTTTTTAATTATTCACATGTACTTAACGGGTCTTAACAGGTTAAAGGGTTTTAACCTGTTTAGACACGAAACCTGTTAAGCTCTTATCGTGTCGACCTGTTTAGACACGAAACCTGTTAAGGTTAAACAGGAAACATGATGTTTTCTTGTATGTTCGTGTCGTGTTATCGTGTTCGTGTCAGAATTGCCAGCCCTAAAGGAAATCAAGTTGAAGCCTATACAAAAGCAAACCTTGTGGAGCATGGTCAATTCTCAAGGGGTTACAAAGGTAACAAAGGCCACAAGTCTAAAATCTAAAACGGTTTTAAGAATAATGATAAAATATATAAATTAGGAAATAGATTAATATGATGCATCTTAGAATTGATTATAATATTAAACTATATACAATATTTGAATTTGAATACGATGAACTATATATTTATTATCAGATGTGTTAAAGAAATAAATATATTATTTAGATTATAGATATTTAATAATTGAATTTCAAAAATATTATATATAGAAATATTATCAAGAGAAAAGATTAAGTAATGATGTGTGGTATTTTTTGAAATCATTTAAGGATTATTGTTAGAGCAAATGAGATCGTTTGATATATGAGAATAACATATTAGGACCTTTTGTTAATGTTTTGATAGTTAAGGGTGTTATTTTGTAAAGTTAAAATAGAGTTTCATGTTTTGGCAGCATAATTATCTACCTATGTAATTATAATTACGCAGGTAGGCCGCATGTATATATATCAAATGTCACACAAGGTTTCCAAGCTTCTTGGACTAGTGTGTGTAACTTTTGGTGAAATATTCATTTGGTGTTTTGATTCTTGTGCTTAATCCGTATATCCAGGCTATTTATTGTGTTAAATCATATGGGATTCTCTATGTTTGTTGGTTGATTCACACTTGTATTCCAAGATTCTTCATATTCATTTTGTTTTCTTGTTTTCATCATTTAAACACCTAATTAATAGTTGTTTGTGTAAGCATTCGATCAATATCACTGTGATCCATAGTGTTTGGGATCCACAATTTGGTATCAGAGCCTTTCTGCTCATGATTAATTTTTTTGTTTTAGAGATTTTCAAAGTTTTGAAGGTTTCCAAAGTTTTAAAGGTTTTTCAAAAAGTTTGGATTAAAAATGGCTTGATATGGTGTGTTTAATGCTTAGGAAGTTATTAATTAGTGTTTAGGTTTTGTTTTGGGTCATTTTTATACAAGATATCAGCGTAGAACAATCATCATCCATCGTTTTTGTACCGACGTAATTGTGTTGTCAGTGTAATTAACCAAAGGCGAATTTGGGGTTAGTGATATAGTCTTCTACGACTTTATCACAGTGTTTTGTCTTTTTGTCGACGTCATAATTTTGGTTCATCATTTTTCTGCTTATTTACCATTTACGCACTAGTCCAAGCTGCATAATTAACTCTGATTAGCAATAACCGACGTATTTGGTATCCTAGCAAAATTATTATCCCAGCGTATTTGACTTACTAGCGTAATTGTACCCAATATCATTAAAACCTTCGTAATTAACCCCCTGATAATGGTACCAACTTAAAAACAAATCAAAATGTCGATTAAACAGTTAATCCCAATTGCACAAGCTAAACTTGAGACCGAACTATAACTCGTCCACCAAAACTCAAAGGATCTCTTGATTTTGGTAGTTGGAAAAACCGAATGAAAGTGTTTTACAAGTTCACGGACTATACCCAATGGATTTCAGTTACTATTTATTATTGGACCTCATGTCCCTGTGAGAACCACAGACGACGGACAAGTGATCAATCATGATCCTTCCACCTACACTAACAAAGACAAGGCATTGATCCAACGTGTTCGCCAGGCTCACGCTGCTCTCACAATGGCCTTGTCAACAGATGATTGCAACATGTTCGAAGAATATTCTATCGCATATGATCTCCAGAATGCCCTCGTTGACTACTATGAGGCAACGACGAAATGATCCAGAATAAAATGGACACGGTCCAAAAGGAGTACAGCATGTCTAGAAGCACTCGTGGAGAGAGTTTGTCCGATCGCATCATTCGTTTCTTGAACATGCTGACAAAGATGAAGAACGCTAGAAATCAGGTCGCTAACCGTGCTGCCATTAAGAAGCTTTTAGACTCACTTTCGAAAGAGTGGAGTTTACAATGCATGATGATCAAAAAAGATTTTCTAAACAATCAAAATCCAACCACCCTATCTGATCTGAACAACACACTGCAATCGTTTGAAATGGACATGACAAAAAGAGAGATGAATCAAGTTGGATACTCTCCAAAGTCTGTCCAAGCAGCTGCTCCTAAGAACATGACTTTTCTAGCCTCAATCACTTATGTCGGTTCAAGCACAGTTGTGAATACCTCAAGCTTCAACAACACGCCTTCAAACTCTTGAAAGGCTCCACAGTCTAACAAGAAAGCTATTAGGGTCGGAGACAAACAAGCTCTCAAAATCTCAATAGAACATGTTGCTTTGTTTAACACCTTCATGAGAAGCTATGAAGTCCTGATGGCCGGAGAACTGATATTTTCACTGTTGAAGACATGTATCAGGTCGATCCTGATGACGTGGAAGAGATGGATTTGAAGTGGCAGATGCCTATGATCACGTTAAGGATGAAGAAATTCCAAGGTAAGACTGGAAAGAGACTCTCCTTAGGTAAAGCTGGTTTTGACATGTCGCAACCCCCGTCCCCTAACAACCCGGGAAAGAGCGGCCGCGACCAGTTTGGGTGGTATCTGTATTTTATCCATTTTGGTAGCGAAAATTACATCAGGACCGTAGTTAGGAAATATTTTATCAGAGTAAAATACCACACTTTCATAATATTAAACCTGTGGGAATAATCCCAAGTTTTAAGTACACACATTTTCATAGGGGTAAACCCTATTTTATTTAATAAAAATATCTCTTTATTTTTAGATAACTTTATTGCCACTTTTCCAAGCCTTCAATGCTGTCCAGCTGGCTTCTATTTGGCTTTCACATTTTGTTACCTGAAACGCGTTTAAAAACATTTTGTCAGTGGGAAATACTGGTGAGTGAATCCCAGTTTAATAAAGACCATTGTACAGTATTGAGGGCGGTCGCGCAATTACATTTGTTTCCATCAATTCAATTACCACCCACGGTACTGTCAACCCTACTTGTGGTCATGTTACTCCTCGCAAGGCAGTAACAAATTTTGTATACAAAACCCCAACATACCGACGATAATTGTAGAATACAAATACTCAATAATTGTTTAATATAATTTAATTTAAGTGAGGTTTTGTAAACACAGTTAACAAAAAGGAGATTACTCACATTGCTGTCTTAGGTTTTCTGTAAGGGTTTCCTGGTGATTATCTATAATTTACACAAATGCATACGCGTTAGTATAATAACCCAACATTTATATTAACGATACCCTCCCTGAGACGGCATTCCAACGACTACGTCGGGCAGAACCACGACAGCCGTTACGGAACACTGGATCAATCGGGCAACGTATCTAATATGTAACCGGGGTTATGATACTTACAACGGAGCTGAACTTCGTTATTTATGGGGGTATTATACCCGAGAATTATGCCTACAACGTAGAAATTTAAGAGAGAAAGAAATTTTGGGACGAATTCGACTGAAGGCCCGAGCTCCCTATTTATAGGAGCTGATTTTGGTTTTGTCGCGCCCCGCGTAAGGTGTAGCTACGCGGCCCGCGAGGCTCCCTAGGGTAGGCCCTAGGGTTACTGATTCGACTCGTAGCCTCCACATGCGTCTCGACACGTGGTGCCCTAGGGTTTCGGCCTGATCGCCTTGCTGTCGCGGCCCGCGTAGGTTAAGGGGGTTGCTTACGCGCCCCGCGAGAGACCCAATTTTCTTGTTTTTATTTAATTTTAATAATATTAAAGATATTCGGGGCCCATTTTCGCATACGGGGTGTATTATAGGACATATTGGGATATTTAATTATATTAGGGGTGTCGAAAATTATTTAGGAGGGTTGTTATATGACAAATCTAAACTTCGATGCTACAACTGCAAGAATCTCGGGCACTTAAAAAAAGACTGGCCCCTTCTCAAGAATGAGAATCTCGAAGTTGCTCATGTTCGAAGGCCGATCACGTCCGAAGTAAACGATGCTGCTACCAACAAAGGGGCAAAGGCTTCGGTCGTCGAAGATTATGACTGGGCTAAAGAGATTGTTGAAGCTAAAGCAAACGTCAAAAAAACTTTAATGGCAAAAATTGCAACCGGGTCGACTCCCCTTCTCTCAAGCTTCCTCAGTAACAAATTTGCAGGCATTCCATATGGAGCTAAAACTGTGGATACCAGACTGAAAGGAATGTTCAACGACACCAAATCTGTAGCTGACAAAGAAAAGGGTGTAGCCAGAAAAGCTTAAGAAAAAAAAAAAAAAAGAAGGATTCAGAAGCTAGAAGTAGTGGAGAGCCAAAGAAAGAGAAAGCTCATGCAGAAGTCATGAAAGTGGAATCCAGTAAGGAGAAAGAAGATAAATATTTGGTAAATAACATACCCCATGAGTTCAAGATAAAACTCTGCTCGTAGAAATGTACCATTGTCGTGACTTGTTGTAAATCTACCAATCGTGCCTTAATTAGGGAAAAAGATTTTTTTTTTTTTTACAATTTAACAAAGAACTTAAACTAAACAAAGTTGCATATCATACAAAATTAAATTCAACCCTAACTAAAATGCAGACCTTAAAAAGACAATACCATTCCACACGAAAAAGGGCAATTACAAAGCAATGGCAGGTAGTCGGGCAACAAGTTGCGCCGCCACCCCCTTTTGAATAGAAAAACCAATTCTACTAAATACAAAGTTTGAAACCTTTGGCGACGAAGAATTACTATTAACGACTTTTTGAACCCGATTCAAAAGTCGCACAGCGTTAGGAGCGAGACCACCAAAAGTATCAAACGCAAACGGGACAAACACATGTTGATTCTCCAGGCAGGCTTTCTCATGTTTTGCCACTTTGCTCGTCTCTGCCTTGAGTACCGCTTGCCCTACGACAAAGCCCTTGTCCTTGAGCCCGACAAGGGGGGAGACTCCAGTTAAATCTACACAAGCGTGTTTCCCCCCTTCCCATCCAAACACAAGGATGTCCGCCGGGCGTAAAGTTGACCTCCCCTCTAAGGGGTCAGTCAGGAAATTAACTGGAGCCTCCTTTTTGGCAGAGATCCCGGCCCGCTTAAGAACATCACATAACACATCTCTCACCCAATCATGCCGATATTTAAACCCCGGTAGCTCTTTACAGTGGATCGCGTGCTCGCCGAAAGAATCCAAACACGCTTTGCGGCATACCGGACATGGCTCGTCAACTGGGAACAAAGGAATCATCAGTCGGTATCTAAGGATTGCACGGTATTCCACAGCCGACATGTGTTGCCCCAAGCCTTCAATAGGTGCGACAGACAGAAAATCCTGAGCATGTGGGGCACGTAGACATTCAAACACAGCTCTTTGTCGAGGGGATAAAACAAACTTCTCTTCAAACCTCTTGACAATTTCGCCATATAAGGCATTCGCCAGAATTTTCTGGGATTTTGGAGGGGCGGTGTCTTTAATGTAGAAACCGCCAATATCAAGGTCGGGAAGAGAACTATGCAAAAGGTCCAACGCACTCCTGTAATCGGAGTCTAAAACATCCCCACCACATTCTCGGAGTATGTGGTCTTGTAACCCCCAAGATTGGGCCCTTGAAGCCACGAAAGCATATGAAGAGGCATCCTCGGCCGTACAAATCCCTAAGCCTCCGAACCGGGTTGGGAGAGAAGCCAACCTCCACTGGAGATCTCCAAAAAAGGCCCCCCCACAAACAACAATATCCTCTAATGCTCCCCGGAGGCCTTCATCAAAAACAGAGACAGCTCCCCCGACCAAAGAAGGTTGACACGTTCGAAGACCAAACAATAATTTAGCAACACCCATACAAGAACGAAGCAAGAGGAGCTCGCTCTGAGGGTCCCGTAGGCGTTTAAGGCACCTCATCAGCTCGACTGCACAGTTCGCTCTTTTAAGAGCCATACTACTAATAAACTCTGCATCACGACTAACGGCACCCCCCAGGAGTTTCACACCCAGCACCGGCCTCCCAATCCCCCGAGGGAATAAGCCCTCCTGAACCTTTACACCATTGCAGGTTGGCCAGAAAACTTCAGTTTTTTTTATATTAAGTTGAAGCCCTAAGCAAGGACCCTCAGCTCTGATGATATCTAAAGCATTAGCCACTTGGGTGGCATCTCCAATAAGCGTTCCGTCATCTAGGTACCAGGCGTGAAATAGAAGTTTGCAGCGATCCCTTATTCGGTGAACAAGGGGGTGTAGAACAAGGGCAAAAAGGAGGGGCCCCAAGGGGTCCCCCTGCTGAACGCCAGTAGTAGACCAAATAAACTCATCCCCAACATATAATCTAGCTGGTTGACCATATAAAAAATCGACCCACGTAGAAATAGAAGGACACCTTTTCCTTACCTCGTACAGTAGGGCTGTCCTATCAACCAAATTAAAAGCATTCGAAAAATCAACAGTAAGCATAGCAAGAGACCCATCTTGGTGGTACTCATTAAGGAACCTGTTCGCACTATGAAGAACGGCCTCTGCCCCACACGGAATCCCTACCCCAAACTGGAAATCGCCAAGGTATTTGGCCATCTCCTTCCCAACACCTTTCATGGCCACCTTGGAGATCACCCTCCTCCAAATCGACCCAACAGCGATAGGCCTAATCCCATTATCCGGTTTGAGAAGAGGTGTAAGAGGAGCAGAAGCAACAAACTCCGCCAGACTCCTCGGGCACCTCCCCCCCCAAGCACAAATTAACCATAGCTGAAGTAGCCCTAAGCAGGCTATCAGCAATCACAGACCCCTCCCCACAAAAAGCATCTAAAAGATGTTGGGCCCTTAAGCCGTCTCTCCCGCACGACGTACCTTTGGGGAAAGATTTAATACACCCGAGCACACAATCGGGCTCCACCACAAGAGGAGACTCAGAAGGCAAGGAGGCAGGCATGGAAGGAGGGGGCATACATGGGTGCTTAGCCACTAAAGCCTCCATAGTATTCTTATTGAGAGGGGCGACCCCCGAGGAGCATAAAACCTTAACCGCTGCAGTGAAATGACCATCGGCAACCTTACGTAAACATTGTTTCACATTGGTCCCCCCACACTCATTATCAATCCCAGTGCCCTTTTTGATTCTATCCGTAACCCCCCTCACGGGTTGATCAAACAACGACTGAACAAGAGTGGCAAAACCCTCACGATCACCCCACTGAGCCAAAGACCGCTGGATGCTAAGGCATTGGCCCGTCTTCCTATTGCCCGACCTCTTGTCCTGACGACCAACAGGCTTGAACACCCGCAAGGTGCAACGTGGTAATATCAAAAGTCGAACCCATGCTTCAACAGAATCAGGCATAGCAACCACCTTGTCCAAAGCTGCAGTTAAGACTTGGGCAAAAGCCATACGACAGCTAAGGGGGATACTCTTAACAGTCTTGATGGGGAGAGAGAAAACACGGTCAAGCAAAGCAATATCTACACCCAACTCTTCCGACGAGGTATCAACGTTTTCAACATTTTTCACAAAAAAGTTTTTCTCATAAACGATCTAACAGAAAAATTAGAGAAAGCTAGAAATGAGAATAATAGATTACAAATTATAATCGACAAATAGAATGTTAGCAAAAAGGCATTGGTGGACATTAAAATTTGTCAAAGAACAACATTTGTCAAGGACGACATTATTTACAAAGATAAACTTGGAACTTAAAGAATTTTTTTCCTCCACCACATAGTAAAAATTATCTTCCAATGCCTCCTCCTCCTTTAGAAAATGATTTAGTTAACCAAAATGATCAAGTTGTTGAAAATTATATTTCTAAACTTGATAAAGATACTAATTATTTTGAAAGCAAAGCAAATTTGAATGTGCGGATGGAAGAGGTGGAAGATGATGGTTGTGGTGGGTAGACAATAGATCTAGGTTTTCTAGGCACGAGTTACTCTACTGTGAACTGGTTTGCATTGAACAAAAAACAAGAACAAAACTTTTATTTAAGATGAATGTAATAATACTTTAACTAGGATGGATGATTGTATTAAACCTAGTCTAAATATTCGGGATGACTATACCAGGCTTAAGCATAAATCTTTAACTTCTAGCCATGAGAATGTAGTGGTTAATATCTTTGATTTATATTCTGCATTTTGTGATGATAATGTTGTGTGTGAGCCTCCTGTGTTTGTGCCACAATTAAAACTGTTAGGATCTGAGTTAGGATTGATTGTGATTTATGTTTGAATTTAGATGAATAAATGAAAGAGTAGTGTAACAACCCAAACCTTCATGGCTTTGTTTAATCTTGTGACACTTAACTGGTATCGCTATTATCCATGTTCTATTATACATCGCCATTATGTCTACGTTTCGTAAACCTATTAAACTTGTTTAATTACGCTAATTATTATGAATAAATGGTTATGTGTTGGCTACCTATTAAATGATAAGTGTTTGAATTTCATGTATATATATATATCCAGTCGTATGTTATGATTATATAAATGCTACATGTTAAATGACCGTAACCCTTGTTCCTCATGCTTTATCTTGGCCCAAATCTTTTAGCCCAAACTAACATAAACCGAGCCCAACCGATCTCATGTACATTTTGATTAAAATCTGGCCCGATTGTGTTAACAAGATAAATTAGGCCGATTTGTATATCTTGTCAAAGGAATTGTTCAGCCTACTTGTTAAAGGATTGATCAGCCTACTTGCTTAAGGAATTGACCCTTATGTTTTGTAATATAATTAGGCTGCCCAAGTCACACTAATAATAATATTGGGCCGCCCACACCTCCGAGATTTAATACAAACCCAAACTCCTTAAATACTGATTTCATGCGACTTCTTTCATATTTGAACTAGCATACGTAGTTGCAAACCCTAGTTTCCTCCTATCCCTTCTTCTTGATTGCTCGACGGCAGCAGGTCTACCTCTATTTCCGATCAAACCTCCGGCGACTTCCGAACACTCCGATTACTCCACGGCGGCCTACGTCTCCACCGCTCGGAGCTCCGTTTCTTTAACCGGCACGTACACCTCGTTACGAACCCGAAACCAGGTTAGAACGCAGCCTTTAATTGTGTGCTTGATATGTCAAACCATATGAACCTGCTGAATGTTGTTTTAAACCTACTACATCTCATGTTGTGATTCTGTTAAATGATGATACAAAGCTGTTTGAAAACTTGAAGCTGATATGCATAAATAGACATGCTTGTTGAATTATTTAGGAAAATAAGTGCTCTAGTATACATCTATGTTCTCGGTTAAGTGAAACAAGGAGTAACATGTCTGATGGTGTGTGCATACTGTGGGTTGCTTGTGAAAACGTGGTTTAATGTGTTCATACCGTGATTTGATGTTGTGACATACTAGATATATGAAGATGAGCATGTTTGATGTTGTGACATACTAGATATATGAAGATGAGCATGTTAAGGTGATGATTGATTTTAAATACGTGATGTTGATAATGATGTTAGGGCTGTATAAGTACATATATGTTACCCGATTCGACTAGATGACGAGTCTAGGACGCCGACTTGGGTTAGTGATTAGATAGCGAATTCATGATGGTGACAATCTTGGATATTGAATACACGTTAATATAATGACTGAATATCTAGAAAAGGCTGAAATATTGAAAGTACAATTACTTGACCAAGTGAGGGATGCACGAGACTGATCCATTGTACATTAGGGTGGGCTGAACGTCTTACTCGTTTGGGCCGGGATGGGGCTTATCTAGGCAACGTGTTTGACATGTGAGTTACACACTAGAGCCGGCCTATTAAGTTGGGCCACACACAAACCGGATTAAACCTTGGCCGCATCATTGACACTGGCCCACAAGCTGAACTGTTCACGTACCTCGGCTGGGACCGGAGCCAACTGAGCCACACGGTTGGAGTTGGGTCAGTAACAATGGGCCACACTCATTAGCCCACATACACCATTGAGGAATTGTTAACTGGAAATTTGTTTACGGGTTGGGCCAGTTATGGTTGGACCAAATTGTCATTTAAGTTCACATTAGTTAACCGATGTTTGTAGTGTGTACAATGAACTAGACTATGTATGAGAATATGATAATTGTTGTGTGAGCAGGATGCGAATATTTACAATAGGGTTGAGTAATGCTTGTGATTTAATGCATGTGATAGTTTAACTGACATGAATTGATAAATGCTTTCTTGAGTCATGGACACTGTTGATTGACTGATACAAATTGCACAACTTGTTTGATACTAGTGCACTGTTTGTGTAGCATGTGAAAAAAATGTATGACATAAGTGAATTTGAATACTAAACTGAGTGTACTGGTAAACCGTGATAGGACGTGTTTGATCAACTGTTAAACAAGTAACTAATCTTACCGAGCAAACCAAGGTGAGTTCACTGCACTTTTCTCAAGCATGCGTCCCGGTGGTTTGGGACAACTGGTAAACATTTGGAAGGGAAACATTGGGTAAATAACTTAATCGGTTTTGGTTATTGCCTGGAGGGCAATGGGGGTGATTAGTTGATAGCGCTATTAGGAACTAATTATCTGGGTTTCACCATGGTTGTTTAGAGGCACACTCCTCGGTTACGTAAGGGCGGTTCCCCTAGGGTAACTAACTGAACAACATAGTGGGTTGCTAAGAGGCACACTCCTCGGTTACGTAAGGGCGTAGTCCCTAGGGTAACTAACTTGAGCAACATCGTAACGCATCATTAAATCGCATTAACATATATCTGGTAACACAACACGTTAACGAAACCTTGAACTCACCAGCGTAGTCTGACACACTTGTTGCATGCTTGTAGGTAATTATTGAAGGAACTTGGGAGCTTGCTGTCTGATGCTGCTGGAGTGGTTGTGGTCATAATAAATAGTTATTTGATTTGCTTTTGATACATATACGCACTTATACATTTATGCTTCCGCTCAATACTTTGGTTTTGGTTTAACTTTTCAAATGATACATTTCTTTCAATTGGGTATTTCAATACATTATAACTTGTGTTTGATATGGTTGGTGGCTCTCTGTTGAATCGTTACACCTCCATTAGGGACACGCCCTAGGTGGTAAATTGGGGGTGTGACAGTTTGGTATCAGAGCCACTGGTTATAGAGAACTCGGTTTTAAAAACGTTTTCATAAAACCAGACTATAACCGAACAGTACCGAAATCGACCATGACACTCAGCTCCAGACTGCAAGGTTCGTTTCTCATCTACTATTGCATAGTATATCTAGTGTACACTTATGTATAGCATTACACATGAATGCACACTTGACACAGAAGTATGAGCCTTTATGTTACCAACGTGAATGCACACTTGGCACAGCAGTATGAGCCCTTATGTTACCAACCCCTGTTATGTGAACTGTTAGTGTGACACTACCCTTCGACTATTGTGATTCTTGATCCTATAAAACCTTACGCTTGCTATTTGAATGTGGGGAACCTTTTAGCGCAAGTTAAGAGGCACTGAGATAAGCATGCAAATCGTCTTATTATTATGGGTGCACACATAATAATAACGCGAGGTGCATGCAAGTCCCAGTGAGGCTTAACGAGCGTGGGAAGGGTTCTGCCCTATTGTGTGTAAACTTGGTAGTTTGTAGATTTCAATGTGATACTCGACTTTTACCTCATTTCGACCCTTAAGCTTCTCATGTTCTTTTTGGTTGTAAACTTGATCTCGTGGGTCAAGTGTTCGACATTGACCTACTTCCCAATACTCTTGTAAGTTTTGACGTGGTCGTTGACATGGACTTGGTTATCTATGTATCAAGCAGAAATTCTTTGCAAAAAGAAAATCGTGCGTCCCCTCTCCCCAGTGGGGAATCCTTATCAGTTTAAGATCATCGTAGTGGTGCCGTTGTTGGCATGGTCACAGTCATGAAAGCCCGGAAGTGTCTACGGAAGGGCTACCCTGCCATACTAATTCTTGTCACCGATTTGCCGCTTTAAGAAAGGAAGATCGAGTGTCTTCCACTTATCCATGAATTTTCTGACTTGCCTCCTGAAGAGTGAGTTGGTTTACTTCCGCACCGTTAGGCGGAATTTCAGATTGACCTTATGCAATTTCAGATTAGTTGAACTTAAACCTAAACGTGTGTTAACCTTATTAAGTATGAACCTTTGTTATACGTAACTTTTGTTAAACGTACATGTTAATATATTTGGGCCACCACACATTAATGATCCAGCCCAGGTTATTTATGCATGCTATCCATTACCCTTCGGCCCACCCATCACCCTTTCATTAGCTTGGCCCAACATTAAACCTTTTTGCATACGTATACTAATTATGTATTGATATTTAATAATCCCTAATTTACCAAAACAAACCCTATCTTTCTCAATCTTGGACGGTAGCCTCATCTCTCTCGAAACCCCCCCTGAGGTCGACGACAACATCAAGAAAAGCCAGCCTAGTCGCAACCCTTTCTTGCGTGTTAACGGGTCGCCGTGTGTCGTTTGTCGGGTTAGTGTTCCATCATAGTTAACTATTATTGACTGACGCATGATATGTGTATTTAATTGTGTTATACATGGTGTATGCGTGATTTGTGTTCTGTTATCATGTGAGTATGTCGCTTGATGAATGAGAACCATGATGTTTTAGGGCATAGAACTCAGTAATTATAAATTGTTATTGTGTGACTGGTTTTGGTTAGTAACTCTTGATTCTTGCCTGCAATATTCATCGTTGTATGGTATTGTTCATATGTGATATTGAAGGTGTGATTTTCGTATATGATTGATTAATCGTGTGATAATATGTGAATCCTTGTGCATTGATTGAATAGGGTTAGTTGTCGTGGTTAATAATCTGATTTCTTGATCTTGCTTTATATGCATATCATGTTCCGATAACCCTTGCATGATTTTGTTGTATATGTGCTTTGAAACCACCCACAGCCATGAGGAATTTATAAGATTATCTTATGTGATATGATGACTGATCTAATGGATGATCTTATGTGATATGATGACTGATCTAATGTGTCATGCGTATGGAATTGGTGTAACTGGTCTTGTGAGGAACCGGTTAGAATATATGCGAAAGTAAAAGGTGATCTTAAGTTTGGTTCGTGAATTATAAGATAGTTGTTTTGATACTGGATGTTAAGATCGTATGCTTGGTATAATAAACAGAAATCCCTTAGGTTTGCTAAATACTATCACAGCTTGGTATAATAATCATGTGATGGCATCGCTAGATGGAACTTCCGAATGAACACGAGATTAGGAGAACTATACCCACGCATCCCTGTAGACGAACCTTATCACTTTCACTTGTCATCGCCGCTAGAAGTGAAGCAGCCACAGTTACACGCGTTTGTCGTTTTGCAACACTAACCCTTACCCACCCAATCTCTGTTTTGAACAAATGATACACTCGCGCGACCGCAATGTAACGAACCTCCCTGTTGTGTCCTGCCGCCATGCACCACTACTGGAAATTACTTCTTGACAACAAATTTGCTGGCCAAATCCTTCAGATGTTTAATGGACCCCTGTTTCGCTCGATTCTTTGTACGAACCTCATTAATTCCCTGTTTCTTTGATTGGCAACTGATATAACAAAACGCTAACAACCGTACCATGATTTCCACCGATCACAAGATTAGCCCCCCCCCCCAGGCGTTGTAAAGTATCTATAGATCGAGTTCGTCGGAACTCACTTCAAGCCATTGTTTTAGATCAATTTTCGGGACGAAAATTCTTTCAAGTTGGGGATGATGTGACACCCCGCGAAAACGCTTAACAAAACTAGCTTACTCAGTAACCACGTGCTAAATTTCGGGACGAAATTTCTTTCAAGTTGGGGATGATGTGACAACCCAAACCTTCATGGCTTTGTTTAATCTTGTGACACTTAACTGGTATCGCTATTATCCATGTTCTATTATACATCGCCATTATGTCTACGTTTCGTAAACCTATTAAACTTGTTTAATTACGCTAATTATTATGAATAAATGGTTATGTGTTGG
Organism: Helianthus annuus; assembly: GCF_002127325.2. Classification (NCBI taxonomy): domain Eukaryota; kingdom Viridiplantae; phylum Streptophyta; class Magnoliopsida; order Asterales; family Asteraceae; genus Helianthus; species Helianthus annuus. Next base: position 8,368,228 of record NC_035439.2, read on the forward strand.
CTACCTATTAAATGATAAGTGTTTGAATTTCATGTATATATATATATCCAGTCGTATGTTATGATTATATAAATGCTACATGTTAAATGACCGTAACCCTTGTTCCTCATGCTTTATCTTGGCCCAAATCTTTTAGCCCAAACTAACATAAACCGAGCCCAACCGATCTCATGTACATTTTGATTAAAATCTGGCCCGATTGTGTTAACAAGATAAATTAGGCCGATTTGTATATCTTGTCAAAGGAATTGTTCAGCCTACTTGTTAAAGGATTGATCAGCCTACTTGCTTAAGGAATTGACCCTTATGTTTTGTAATATAATTAGGCTGCCCAAGTCACACTAATAATAATATTGGGCCGCCCACACCTCCGAGATTTAATACAAACCCAAACTCCTTAAATACTGATTTCATGCGACTTCTTTCATATTTGAACTAGCATACGTAGTTGCAAACCCTAGTTTCCTCCTATCCCTTCTTCTTGATTGCTCGACGGCAGCAGGTCTACCTCTATTTCCGATCAAACCTCCGGCGACTTCCGAACACTCCGATTACTCCACGGCGGCCTACGTCTCCACCGCTCGGAGCTCCGTTTCTTTAACCGGCACGTACACCTCGTTACGAACCCGAAACCAGGTTAGAACGCAGCCTTTAATTGTGTGCTTGATATGTCAAACCATATGAACCTGCTGAATGTTGTTTTAAACCTACTACATCTCATGTTGTGATTCTGTTAAATGATGATACAAAGCTGTTTGAAAACTTGAAGCTGATATGCATAAATAGACATGCTTGTTGAATTATTTAGGAAAATAAGTGCTCTAGTATACATCTATGTTCTCGGTTAAGTGAAACAAGGAGTAACATGTCTGATGGTGTGTGCATACTGTGGGTTGCTTGTGAAAACGTGGTTTAATGTGTTCATACCGTGATTTGATGTTGTGACATACTAGATATATGAAGATGAGCATGTTTGATGTTGTGACATACTAGATATATGAAGATGAGCATGTTAAGGTGATGATTGATTTTAAATACGTGATGTTGATAATGATGTTAGGGCTGTATAAGTACATATATGTTACCCGATTCGACTAGATGACGAGTCTAGGACGCCGACTTGGGTTAGTGATTAGATAGCGAATTCATGATGGTGACAATCTTGGATATTGAATACACGTTAATATAATGACTGAATATCTAGAAAAGGCTGAAATATTGAAAGTACAATTACTTGACCAAGTGAGGGATGCACGAGACTGATCCATTGTACATTAGGGTGGGCTGAACGTCTTACTCGTTTGGGCCGGGATGGGGCTTATCTAGGCAACGTGTTTGACATGTGAGTTACACACTAGAGCCGGCCTATTAAGTTGGGCCACACACAAACCGGATTAAACCTTGGCCGCATCATTGACACTGGCCCACAAGCTGAACTGTTCACGTACCTCGGCTGGGACCGGAGCCAACTGAGCCACACGGTTGGAGTTGGGTCAGTAACAATGGGCCACACTCATTAGCCCACATACACCATTGAGGAATTGTTAACTGGAAATTTGTTTACGGGTTGGGCCAGTTATGGTTGGACCAAATTGTCATTTAAGTTCACATTAGTTAACCGATGTTTGTAGTGTGTACAATGAACTAGACTATGTATGAGAATATGATAATTGTTGTGTGAGCAGGATGCGAATATTTACAATAGGGTTGAGTAATGCTTGTGATTTAATGCATGTGATAGTTTAACTGACATGAATTGATAAATGCTTTCTTGAGTCATGGACACTGTTGATTGACTGATACAACTTGCACAACTTGTTTGATACTAGTGCACTGTTTGTGTAGCATGTGAAAAAAATGTATGACATAAGTGAATTTGAATACTAAACTGAGTGTACTGGTAAACCGTGATAGGACGTGTTTGATCAACTGTTAAACAAGTAACTAATCTTACCGAGCAAACCAAGGTGAGTTCACTGCACTTTTCTCAAGCATGCGTCCCGGTGGTTTGGGACAACTGGTAAACATTTGGAAGGGAAACATTGGGTAAATAACTTAATCGGTTTTGGTTATTGCCTGGAGGGCAATGGGGGTGATTAGTTGATAGCGCTATTAGGAACTAATTATCTGGGTTTCACCATGGTTGTTTAGAGGCACACTCCTCGGTTACGTAAGGGCGGTTCCCCTAGGGTAACTAACTGAACAACATAGTGGGTTGCTAAGAGGCACACTCCTCGGTTACGTAAGGGCGTAGTCCCTAGGGTAACTAACTTGAGCAACATCGTAACGCATCATTAAATCGCATTAACATATATCTGGTAACACAACACGTTAACGAAACCTTGAACTCACCAGCGTAGTCTGACACACTTGTTGCATGCTTGTAGGTAATTATTGAAGGAACTTGGGAGCTTGCTGTCTGATGCTGCTGGAGTGGTTGTGGTCATAATAAATAGTTATTTGATTTGCTTTTGATACATATACGCACTTATACATTTATGCTTCCGCTCAATACTTTGGTTTTGGTTTAACTTTTCAAATGATACATTTCTTTCAATTGGGTATTTCAATACATTATAACTTGTGTTTGATATGGTTGGTGGCTCTCTGTTGAATCGTTACACCTCCATTAGGGACACGCCCTAGTTGGTAAGTTGGGGGTGTGACAAGTAGTGCAGCGGAATTTAATGGAACCAAACTTTTCACAATCAAACAGAAGAAATGCTATCAATCATACATTTTCTAACACTGAATCAAATGATTAAATTTATTTTTAAACTCTGATTACAATGTGTGTATGATATGCAAACTCCCCCTCAGCCTGAGCTCAGTGTTTGTTCGTGCAGAAAGAAGATGGTGAATGAGCCGAACAAAACAGTACAGAGTACTGTTCTATTTATAGGCACTTGCAAACCACTGAGCATCAAAGCTGACGTCACCATGAAAGTGACATCTAACCTCCTAACAAACTCTAACCTCTGATCTATACAAACACTGTTATGCTAACTACTGATATTACATTTCAATGCATAAACTAAACATAAACTCCTGCTGCATCCTTCCACTGCTGTGAACCCGGCAGTACTTGTCATGATCAGCAGAGCTTGAACCAAGGCAGTAGATTGAGCAGCAGAGCTTTAGTTCTTCTATCAGACTTTGTCTTGGTCAGCAGTTATAGGTCAGCAGATTGCATGATCAGCATATAGGAGGTCAGCAGATGTTGAAACCACTTTCAAGGGGAGAGACTTGCAACCAGACATCTGCTTATTTTGAATCTACTGCTGTGATCCAGTTTTGGCTTTTATTATCTGTTCCTTTGGTAGGGTTCAATCCCAATAATCTCCCCCTGGAACAGATAATGCCAAAACTCTCCATTATTGTAGATTTTTATTGCCTCAACAACAGTTCCCTTATTTGCCCTTTGAATTGTAGTTCGAAGGTTAAGGCATCTGTATCATCTTCATCCCTGCTAAGTGGAAGATCAAGGAGATCCTGCAAATCTTCAAGTCTCAGGCCAAGAGCTTGTTCCCTTGTAAATTTCTTCACTTCGCCATCTGCCCTGACCATAGTCAATACGTGGTTCTGTTTGTCAGTTTTCCACTCTTGTATTTTAGGCGAGATGGGTTTCTTGGGAGATTTTTATTTGTTGAGGAGTTTGGTGAGGCTGGCCTATTTATAACTGGCTGAGCAGTATGTGCAGATTTTTCCAGTTCAAATTCTTCTTTCAACATTAGCAACGTGCCCGTTTTCATAATGGCATTTCCAGTAAGAATCTCTTGAACTGTTTCAGAACCTAACTGGCTTTGTCTCGTTCTTTTGTAGATGGCAGTACCAGCAGGAGCAGTGGTTCTTTTGAGATGTGGCTTTGATGATCCTTTCGAAACCTCTGCTTTGGAGTAGTCAGGCTTTTGTGGAGCTTTTGTGGAGCTTTTGGATCTTTCTTCCTTAGCTCTTCCAAACTTTTGTAGGTGGCCCTGACCCTCGCTTCTCCCCACTTAGACACAGAGTTCTTTGACCCATATTCAGCAATTATCAGCTCCTCTTTCATTCTCTTCAGCTCTTAGACCTTGTCAGCTTCAACCCTTTTAAATTTTTCTGGGGGAGTATGTTTGACTTTATTCTTGATCATTTCATGAATCCTGGCTACTTCCTTTTCAAGCTCAGGAATAGTCCAGTTTCTGAACATGTGCTTCTCCCCCTTGTATGTCTTGTAGGTCATGATGTTTTCAATGTAGTCTTTTCTCAAGGACTCATCTGCCTTTTCTGAGATTTGCTGACATACATTCTTTGCAAACTGTTCCAAAGCTTTGACCTGTGTAAGCAGAAACTGATAGTTTTGTTGATACTCTCTATCAGATTTCCCTTGTTTGTTTTTGATTGAGATATCCTCTGCTTTCTTGGCCTTGATTTTCAGGTATTCTTCAATATTAGTTGGCCTGGGATATCCTTCAATCGACGGCAAGCTCCTTTTGGTAGGGTCATCCTCATAGTAGAAGGACTTAATTTCTTCTCTGACTGTTACAAGTTCAAGAGGAAATTGAACACCTGCAGGAGGTAAGGGTTTGTACAGTTGAGCTGAAGAGAGAGGAATGGGTTTTGAAACTGTGACAAGTGCTTGGGATTTCGAAGCTTTTGGTGGTGGTGATGGAGAATCATCATCTGATATGACAACCCTTTTCCTTTTTATTTTAGGGAAGTCAGATGATGTTTTGGGTGGATCAGTGGTTTGTGGTTGACTAACAACTGTTGAAACAACTGATGTTTCAACCACTGTTGTCATTACAGCAGATGTTTTGTCATCCGCTGTCTTCTGCTTTAGGGCAGGAACAGATGGTGGTGGTAAGGCAGTGGTGATGGTGTGTGTTGAAGTGGTGTGTGTTTGAGTGGGGGCAGTTGTTGTAACAACTGTTTGGGTGGAGGTTTGATGTTGGTGGCTTTTGGACAGTGATTTTGGAGTATGCTTTTGAAGGCTGGATGGTGTGAATTTGGGTTTCCTTACTTTTCTAGTAAGATTTCTTTTTGGAATCGGATTTTGATCATCCTTTTCACCAGAACAACCCTGCGCATTCAGCTTCATGAAAGCTTTCTTCTCCTCATTCCACCTTGACAAGGCCTCTGCCGCTCTATCCCTTTTTACACTTATGACAGCATCATCAAGTGCATTCTGGGTAACATCAACCTTTTTACTACCATCTGGCAAAGGAATATCTCTGAGCATTGCACCTGTTACTGTATCAAGATATAGCCCATTTTCAATCCCTTTCTTTGTCCACTCCTTGATTTTCTCCCCCTTTTTGGCATTATCTGCAGGTAGGTCATCAATATAAAGTACAGTCGGAGGAGCAGTGCTAGTGGTTTTCAGCAAATGGGCCTTAAGAGCCTTGATGTCATCGTTTGTATCCCGGAACCTAGACTCCATTGCCTTTTTGAGCTCTTGAACATGTTTGGCATGTTGGTGCTCGGCCAACTGAAATTGTTGATGGAGAAAAGGTTGAAAGAGGTTCCATAGCTCATTTGTAACATCTGCTGGTGGTGGAACAGGTGTTTGAGATGGAACAGCAGTGGATGGTACCTTTTGAATTGTTAACAACTGTTGCAGCATTTCTTTAATTTCTGCAACAGATGTATCCAATTTTTCAACACGTTCCGTTAATTCTTGGTACTTTAAACCATCACCCAAGTTAATGGGATCATCTGATTTCCCACTAGCAGTGGTTTTATCAGAAGTTGAAGTAGGGAGTGAACTCCAAACATCAACAACTGATGCCCCTTTTTCTTGGTACTGGGGTCTTCTTCCTTCAACACTTGATAATCTTTTGATGTTACCAGTGGTTAGTACAAACTCACTGGCAGATAACAGAGGTGTTATAGAAGGAATTGCCTCCAAGGAAGTCTTATGGATGTAACCACTGTCCAAGTGTAAACCTGTAGGTTCAACACTTGTAGTGGCTGCTTCACTTGGAATACCACCAAGAGTTACATGTAACTCAAGGGGTGTAACCTCCTCAGGTTGTGTTGGTGGGTTAGCAAAGATTGATACATCAAGCCTAGTCTCTTGTTGATGTATTTTCTCATGAACAGGTGATTGAGAAGGACTGGTTTGTGCTAGGTTCAAATCAATTGCATCCAACAGCAGTTTGGTGTTTGGTGGAATTGGGGATGTGAAAGTAGGTTTAGAAAGCGGAATTGCCCCGGGTATTAGGCTGTGGAGGATGGAAACGAGTGCTTCCGGAGCCTCATGATGTGGTGACCCTGTGTGTACAACCTATTCTTTTTTTGAAGATACAGGAGGAGTGTCAGGTATAGGTTGAGATATTTCTACCAATTGCTGTGAGGAAGTAGCAGCAGTGGTTTGTTGTGATTTTTGTGCAACCACAGGCAGTTGCTCTGGTATCTCATCCTCCAGAGTTGCCTTTTTGATAGGTTTGGGGGGTTTTTGATTTTTCTTTTTCTATGGTTTTTTGGTGTTTTTAGGTGTGGGTTTCAAGACAGTTGTTTGGCTGCCTTGATCACCTTGAGTAGTGGGCTCAGCAGCAGATACCTGAGGAGCAGTGTTTGCTGCTAAAATCTGCTCAGGCACCTCTGCTCGTGTTTTACAAGGTGTTGACATTCTTGAAAATGTTTCGGCAGTTAAGCTGTTCATTTGAAAAGAGTCACCTTGGTTTATTACCGCAATATCATCCTTACTGAACTTTTTCTCAAAATAATAACTTAAAAATCTTGGGAACAGTAAGAATGACTTTGTTTCAACATTTTTAACCAAATCATTGAAAATTGCCTTGGAGTAGTGAAGATTTTCTTCTTGTAAAATAGCATACCCCAAGTTTTGAATTTTCATTGGTATTTCATTAAAAGAAGTGGTTTTGTTTGAAACACACATGAGAAGGGTATGAAATAAAAATCTGGTTGCAGAAGGGAAGAAACCTTTTTCTAAGGTATCCCTCTTCATCATTGTGTCTGCATACCCTCTCTCAATGAAGTCAATTTTTAACTCGTTTTTAGGGAAAGAGTCTTTACATTGCAGATCATCGAGTTGAAAGACTTCAGATATGGATTGCGGTGTTATTCGGACTGCTTTCTTCTGCAGAGTAGAGTTAATGGCTATGACATCTTTTCCTTGTTTTTCAAGGGTGGCATTTTTCCAAAACTCTCTCTGAGTTTGCAGGTAAATTGGCGCATCAGCGGTCAACAAAGTTTTGTACTTTGAAGCGTTGATAATATCGAGGATGGAATCAAATGTATCGATATTGCCGGGTTTTGTGAGAAGACCCAGTAGATTGTGAGATGGTTTGTGTGGGATGTCGGTAGAGGTAGCCTTTTGAGAGGCCCCTTTTGAAGAGGATGATTTCGATTTTGTCATTTTGAAGATGAGGATCGAAGATGAGATTGTGGAGTGATTTGAAGAAATGTGATGAAAACTGCTTTGAGAAGAGAATTTTTGAGAATTCAATTCGACAGTGAAACCCTGTTTGGGTGTTGAAAGGGGGTTTTATAGAGGAAGAGTGAATGCTGACGTGGCAGCAGTTACAAAAGGTCTGACCACTAAGTACTGTCCGCATGCCATCCCCTGGTGAAGTGAAGGACGGTACTTTTGAACAGTACTTTTTGTGAAAACAACTGGTGAAAGCAGTAGTTACAATGGAAATGGAGGACAGTGGATGCTTTTCTCTATCAGTAGATAGCTCAGCAGTGGATGCAACATTGATTATGATTATCAGTGGTTATCAAGAAAAATGAGAACAGGGGATGACTTTCAGCAGTGGACAGACTTTTGTAGCAGCACAGACTTTTGAAGCCATCAGTGGTTATGGCAGACTTTTAGGATTTTAATGAAAAATTCATTTTTAGCTATTTTTAAGGATGGATTTTTGATTTTCTGAAAACATTTTAATGCTTTTATTCATAGAAAAACAGGATTTTGCCTGTTATTCCATGTTGAGCATACCAATTCTAGAGATCAAGCTTTCAAAGATAGATGTGTCTAATGCTTTGGTTAGCACATCTGCCAGCTGATCCTTAGTTGGAACATGATGCAGAGAAATCAAAACTTTTTCATAGCAATCCCTCACAAAGTGATGTCTGATGTCGATATGTTTGGTGGTTGAATGGGAAACTGGATTTTTGATGATATTTTCTGCTGCCTGGCTGTCCAACATGAGTGGTGTCTTCAAGGCAGTGATACCAAAATCCAGTAACTATTTTGAAGCCAGAGCAGTTAGGCTGTGCAGCTTGCAGCATCTATGTATTCTGCCTCAGCAGTGGATGTGGAAACAGCTGCTTGCTTTTTGCTTTGCCAAGACACTAAGCAATTGCCTAGGAATTGGCACCCTCCTGAAGTGGACTTCCTTGTTTTGTCACATCCAGCAAAGTCACTATCTGAAAAACCTGAAAGCTCAATTTTACCATCAGCTGGATACCAGATACCAAGTGTGGGAGCACCTTTGAAGTATCTGAATATCCTTTTTACAGCAATAAGGTTTGACTTTCTAGGGGATGATTGGGATCTTGCACAGACACATGTTGCAAACATGATATCTGGTCTAGATGTAGTTAGGTACAATAAAGACCCAATCATGCTTCTATATAAGGTCTGATCAACCAAATCATCCTTTTCTTCAGACATGATCAATTTGTTGGTTGCAATGGGTGTACTACATGGCTTACAATCATCCATATCAAATTTCATTAAAAGTTCTTTTGCATATTTACCTTGATGGATGAAAGTGCCATTTTGCAGCTGCTTTACTTAGAGACCAAGAAAGTACTGGAGTTCACCCATTGCACTCATTTCAAACTCAACTATCATGAGTTGTCTAAACTCTTCACACATTTTATTACATGTGCTTCCAAAAATGATGTCATCCACATAAATCTGGACAGTCATCAAATCCTTCCCTCTCCATTTTAAAAACAGTGTTTTATCAATCCTGCCTCTGGTGAAACCAATGGAAAGTAAAAAGGTGGAAAGAGTTTCATACCAGGCTCTGGGTACTTGTTTCAAGCCATACAAAGCTTTGTTTAGCTTGTAGACATGATCTGGATAAAATGGATCCTCAAAACCTGGAGGTTGACAGACATATACCTCTTCTTGAATTTTACCATAGAGGAATGCACATTTTATATCCATTTGGTACACCTTGATATTGTGGTTGACAGCAAAGGCCAGAAAGAGTCTGATTGCTTCAAGTCTTGCAACAGGAGCAAATGTTTCATCATAATCTATTCCCTCTTCTTGTCTGTAGCCTTGAACCACAAGCCTGGATTTATTCTTGACAACAATGCCCCTTTCATCAGTTTTGTTTTTGAAGACCCACTTTGTGCCAATAGGACTGGCATTCTCTAGCATTGGTACAAGCTCCCTTACTTGTTGTCTTCTGAACTGTTGGAGCTCTTCTTGCATGGCCTCTACCCAGCTGTTGTCTTTCAGTGCCTCTTGGTACTTGACTGGCTGATGGAGTGATAGAAAGCCAGCAAAAAGACAAATGTTTTGGGACTGCTTTCTTGTGAGCACCCCTTCATTGATGTTGCCAATGATTTGATCTGGTGGATGAGATTTCAAGAAGATTAGCTCTCCTTGGTAGGGAATGATGGCATTTTGTGGTGAAGGCTGCAGATGTGTATCATCTGAGCTAACCACTGCTGGTGACTTTGATGACCCAACAGTGGCTTCAAAAGGTGGAGGCATTGGAGGTAAAGGTGTGAACACCTGCTGACTTTGATCCACTGTTTGAGGACTTTTGTCAGCAGTGTTGGATGAGGTGGAAGCAGTGGTTAAGGGGCTACTTTGGTCAACAACTGTTGAGGTAGCAGTGGTTGAGCTTTGACAACTGTTTTGAACAACTGATGCTCCCCCCTTTGAGGCAGACTTTTGAGGAATGATGATTTCATATCCATAGTCTGGTGATGAATCCTCTGATGGACCTGTAGTGTTAGTCTTGACAGCAGTATTTTCAAAGGTGAATTTTTCAAGATCAAACAATTCTGCAGGATTTGCAGGGATTTTCAGTGATGAAAGTTCATTGAACTTTACATTCAAGGTCTCTTCCACTGCTTTGGTCCGTGTATTAAACACTTTGTAGGCCTTAGCAGTGGATGAGTATCCCAAGTGATATCCCATATCGATTTTGGCTGCAAATTTTGAGATAGAATCTTTTAAGTTCAAAATGAAGCATGGGCAACCAAAAACTTTGAAATATGAGATTAATGGCTTTATTTTATACAGAATTTCATAAGCAGTCTTTTTGTGCCTGGAGTTGATTAAAACTCTGTTTTGGACATAGCAAGCAGTGTTTACTGCCTCTGCCCAAAAAGTTAATGGCAAACCTGAATCTGCAAGCATGGTTCTGGCAGCCTCAATCAGCGTTCTGTTCTTTCTTTCAACAACTCCATTTTGCTCTGGTGTTCTAGGAATGCTGTACTGCCTTACAATCCCTTTCTTCACACAGAAGGCATCCAACTCCTTATTTTTGAATTCTGTGCCATTGTCACTCCTGAAGACTTTTACTGGAATGTTAAATTGCTTTTCAACCTGTATCACAAAGTCTTGCAAAATACCTGCAGTCTCATCTTTGGAGTGTAAAAAGAAGGTCCATGTAAACCTAGAGAAGTCATCAACAATAACCAAACAATATCTTTTCTTTTTGAGACTCATGACTTGCACTGGGGCCAAACAAATCCATGTGCAGCATCTGCAAACACTGGGTTGTTTTGGACTCTTCAGTGGACTTAAAAGAGCTCTTGTGCTGTTTTCCTTTTAAACAGGAAACACAGTGTTCAGGACATGAAAACATTTTTTGTGGTAAGCCTCTTACTAAGCCATTTCTTGAAATTTCATTGATTGTTTTGAGATTTGTGTGTCCCAGTCTTTTGTGCCATAGCTCTGTCTCTTTGTTAGAGGCAGCTGAGAACAGACAGGCATCAGCTCTGGGACACTCTCTTGACATGTCAACAACATAAACAATGCCACTTCTTTGAGCAACAAGTTTTGTTGAGCCTTTCTTGATTATTGCTTCAATCTTACTAACCATTTCTGGTCCGACAATCCTACAACAATCCTTTGTGAAGAATGATCCAAACCCTTTATCACTCATTTGAGACACACTTAGGAGGTTGAATTTCAGATTATCAATAAGATTGACATTTTCAAATTTTACATTTCCAGACTTTACAGTACCAGACCCCAGAACCTTTCCCTTACTATTATTACCAAAGGATATATCACCCCCTCCATGAATTTTGAAATCTTGAAGAAGGGCTTTACATCCTGTCATGTGCCTGGAGCCTCCACTATCTACATACCAAAGACTATCTAAGCATGCAGAAGCTCCCTGCACATGAAGTAAAGGATTAGTTCAAAAAGGTTTCCAAAGCCAACAGGGCTTTGGATGGGGTCTCAACAGTGTCTGGGATGGAGGCAGATGCATGGACAGTGGTTAGCTCAGGGGTTTGTACATTTTTGGGAATGTATTTCTCTAACCACTGTTAGGGGTCTTGACCTATCATCTGTTGATAACCAAAAGGATGCCTGTTCACTTTTGGTTTAGAGGGCTTTTTGTAAGTCTCATAAACGTGTGGAATCCTTTGGTATGATGCTTTTTCCTTGCCTTTTCTGAATTGATTGGCTGGAGGTGCATCTGTCACCTGTACATCCCTTTAAACAGATGTTTGGTTCAGCTGTTCTGTGACAGCAGTTTGGATAGGGATGAACAGTGGTTGTTTCTTGGTGAACTTAACAGATGATGCTGATGAACTTAAGGATGTTTTTGCAGTGTACTCTTTCTTCTTTTCATCAAAGTTTTTGAGATACACACATTCCTTAGTTTTGTGGTTATTTTTACCACAGATGGTGCAGCTGGCAGTAGGTGAAATGTTGCTTGTTTTGTTTATATCATATGCTTTTAGATGAAAACAATCTTTTGTTAGATGATTCTTCTTTTCACAGAATTCACAAAACAAGTTTTTGATCTTTTCTCTTTTCTTCCTTTTCTCAGATTCCTTTGCAACAGAGTTTTGAACCTCTGTTGGGATATCTTTGATAGGAATGACTCTTGCTTTTGGAGCTTTTACACCATCAGTGGTTGTGAAATCCATTGGTTTGAAATTTTCAAGGATATCACACTCATCAGACCATGTGGGTTTAAATTGGTATTTCTCAATTTCCTCAAAAGTTGAGGATCCCACAAATCTTTCCAGAGTAATTTTGTTACCAAGTTTGTCGGTTATTTTAACCTCTTGGCCATTTTTGTTGGTTGGTATGATTTCAGAAGAAACAGCTTGCATTGCAGCAGTGCTTGCAATGTCATCATATTTTCTATGACCTATACCAAACTTGACATTGCTTTTAAGCTGTTTCTCAAGCATAACCTCATACCCTTTGCAAGACTCCACCCACCTTTCACAGGTGATCTGGGTAGACTCTAACTCCTTTTTGCAAACTTGGTATTTTTCTACCATAGTTTGGAGTTGAGTTTTGGTTATGCTTTGTTCTTCTTTCAAACTGCTGATCTCTTTATCTTTTTCAGCCAATTTGTTTTTCAGTTCTTTCAATGACTTTTCAAATTTGACCTCATCAGACAAGATTTTATCTCTAAGGTTTTCATTCACCTTTTTAATGTTAGCAAATGCAATAATACAGTTGTCTGAACACAGTTTTTCAAGAACTTGAGGTGATACCTTAGCAGCAGCCATCATGGCACAATCACATTGATGATTATCTTCTTCATCAGCTCTCTCTTCTTTATCACCAGCTTTCTTCGGCTCTTCTTCCTCTTTGTCTTCTTTGGACCAAGGGTCGGTCAGTGGTTCAATCAGGGTTTCTGAATTTTCTTCCAACAGTAGTTCACCAGCAACTACAGTAACCACTGCTTCAGCAACTTCATCAACTGTTTCAGCACTTCGCTGTTCACCTTCAGCTTCATCCCCTTCTGGTATTGACTCTAATGCCATCAAACAAAATTCATCATTACAAGCATCATTAGAAGCACATAGAGCAAAATTTTCATCACTAAGCTCCTCAGGCATGCTGCTCCAATCAACAAAGCCTTGTGTGAAAAAGCTTTGCTGATCTGGTTGTGTCACAGTTGGAGCAGTTGTTTGAGGTGCAGCAGGTTGCACTTGTGCCTGAGGGACAGGGGCTTGAACATACTGAATTTGTGGAACAGTGGTTTGAACATAATGCACCGGCACAGGGGTTGCAGCATAATAAGCAGTGTTAACATGTGCTGCAGGGGCATATTGGGTATAGTGCATAGTGTTTTGTTGTTGTGGTCTAGGATTTGTGCTAGGGTGAGTTATTATGGGACCAGTAGTTTGACTCCTACATTCTCTAGCAAAGTGACCTAGCCTACTACACTTGTAACACTTGATTTTCGATTTATCCAACCCCACCCTTAAATTTCCATGAAGCCCTGGAAATTTTCTCCCTGTTCTTTTATAGAACTTGCTTGTTCTTACACTAAGCAAGGCCAACTGATGCAAGATGTCCATCTCCTCTAAGTCAGTGGGACCAAAATGTTGCAAATCATTCAGCTCAAAACACAAATTATCTGACATCTGGTTCTCAGTATTTGCTGTGAAAGCATAATTTGTAGAGTGAGAATCAGAGTTGACGAAGTTACCCCCAGCTGTTATGTCAATAAAATGATCATAACTCTGATCCTTACTACTACTGCCAGATTCTTCCTGACCAAACAGAGTTGTGCTGCCGAATGAATAATCATCAGCAACTTTACCAGACTCTTGCAACCTCCTTTTTTGGTTCAACTCCCTTTCATAGGTCAGGAGTCTACCATGGAGTTGGGTCAGGGTCAGATCTTTGAATTCAGCTGAATTCCTGGTGACAAAAACAATTGTGTCCCATTTTTCTGGCAGTGATCTAAGGAACCTGCTATTTTGGGTTGCATTTGGAAATGTAACCTTAACAAGCCTTAGCTCACTGATGAGACAACTAAAACGTTCAAATTGTTGGGTTACTGATTCCCCTTTGATGTGACAAAACGTTTCATACTACTGATTCAGAATTTCCCTATTGTTTTCGATAACCTCCTCTGTTCCTACGAACTATTCCTTCAATGCATCCCACAATTCTTTTGCACTGTCACAATGTAACAGTCCAGCATAGATTTCGTTGGGGAGTGCAGAGGCTATGATGCTAAACGCTTTGGCATCCAGTTCAAACTTCTGAAAATCCAATTCAGTGTAATTTTCAGTTGGTTTAGGAACGGATTTTTTGGCGTCCTCTGCGCTTGGCACCATAGGAACATGAGGACCAAAAACGACAGACCTCCAACATCCAGTGTTTTGTTGAGCGAGGATGTGACGCATCCTTCGCTCCCAGATGTTGTACTCGTTTCTTTTTAGCATAGGTGGTTTAAACAAAGAGCCAATGTTATTTTTATCATCTTAAGATTGCGACATCTTTCCGGTTGTTTTACAGGTACTGATTAATCAACTTTATCGGTGATTAAACCTTACTCTGTTTTTCAACACAACGAACAAACGATCAGTATCAACAATTTCGAGCTGAACTATTTACGTCAAAATGATTGTTAGATCAAGCTTGACTGTCCAAGCTCTGATACCAATTGTTAGGATCTGAGTTTGGATTGATTGTGATTTGTGTTTGAATTTAGATGAATAAATGAAAGAGTAGTGCAGTGGAATTTAATGGAACCAAACTTTTCACAATCAAACAGAAGAAATGCTATTAATCATACATTTTCTAACACTGAATCAAATGATTAAATTTATTTTTAAACTCTGATTACAATGTGTGTATGATATGCAAACTCCCCCTCAGCCTGAGCTCAGTGTTTGTTCGTGCAGAAAGAAGATGGTGAATGAGCTGAACAGAACAGTACAGAGTACAGAGTACTGTTCTATTTATAGGCACTTGCAAACCACTGAGCATCAAAGCTGACGTCACCATGAAAGTGACATCTAACCTCCTAACAAACTCTAACCTCTGATCTATAAAAACACTGCTATGCTAACTACTGATATTACATTTCAATGCATAAACTAAACATAAACTGCTGCTGCATCCTTCCACTGCTGTGAACCCAGCAGTACTTGTCATGATCAGCAGAGCTTGAACCAAGGCAGTAGATTGAGCAGCAGAGCTTTAGTTCTTCTATCAGACTTTGTCTTGGTCAGCAGTTATAGGTCAGCAGATTGCATGATCAGCAGATAGGAGGTCAGCAGATGTTGAAACCACTTTCAAGGGGAGAGACTTGCAACTAGACATCTGCTTATTTTGAATCTACTGCTGTGATCCAGTTTTGGCTTTTATTATCTGTTCCTTTGATAGGGTTCAATCCCAACAAAAACAGAACAGATTCGAAAAATTTCTCACTAAGGAAATTCCAGAATTTATACGTACCATCACAGAAAGGTACATAAGACTCAGAAAAGGATCAAAGTGAAGAAAGTTGTAGTGAAGAATCAAACACAACCACCACCGAAGAAAGTGAAGATACCGAAGACTGTCTTGAAGATATCAATAGACTTGACAAGAAAATGAAGAAAATCAAAAGCTCAAGCTCAATTGCTTCTTCAGACAATTTCTCATGCAGTTCAAGCTCATCATCACAAATAACATCATCTACTCAACCTCCAAGAAAAATAAGACACATTAATCTCCCTGTTTTAGATGTGGTCATTTAGAACACATTGTAAAACATTGCAAAATTAGAAATTTTAAAAAAAAAAAAATCACAATTTTGCTAAAAATTATTACAGAACAATTGGATAGTTTCAAGAAATCCGTTAAAGGCTTAATAAATTCTACATGATTTTGGATAAGAAAAGAAGAAATCATTGCAGAAAATCATGATAGATTAAAATTCAAGCAATTATGGGTTCTAATAAATAACTAACTTGTGTTTATTTTCTTTGTTTGTTTTTATTCTTTTTGCATATACAAAATAAATTGCAAAAATGGCAGCGGGCCCTGATGGAGTACATATGCCATGTAGATAGCTAGTGCTCAAGTCATATGACTGGTGTGAAGGAACTTCTCAAAATTTCAGATTTATCGATGGTAATTTCTTATCATTTGCCGGTGATGAAAAAGGGGGAAAATCGTTGGACTAGGAGACGTCATTTCAGATGCTATAACTCTTGAAGATGTGAACGATGTTCCAAAATTGTGTTATAATCTTATGAGCGTATCACAAGTCAACGATAAGGGGATATCAGTTCTGTTCAACGATGTAGAATGCGTCTTTCTCAAGCCAGGCTATACAGTTCCTCCAAAAATGCTTATGCTCACAGCACCCTATTAAAATAACACATATGTCTTAAATATGTAAAATGCCAAGTCAAAAGATCAGATGACTTGTTTGATTTCTAAAGCATCAGAATCAGAGTCACTACTTTGGCACATGCGACTGGGCCATGTTAATTTCAAAAACATGAACAAACTTTCTAAACTAAATTTAGTAAGAGGTTTTCCAATTAAAGAATTTTCGTATTCCGAAAATTGTCTCGCATGTGCCCAACAAAAGTAAACGTGTTCGGTTGGCGAATGAAAGAAGATCGACTACTGATGCTTGAGGTTTGTGCAAAAGAAATATTTGGAGTGGGCTAACAGATTGCCCTCTATGTGGAGAAGGGGTGGAGACTGTCGATCACGTTTTCTCTTCCTGTTTGATTACAACAGTGATATGTCAAAAAAAATCAGCACTTGGTGTAGCATTCCCCCTATTTTCGCCTTTTCGGTGAAAGACTTGATGGGGTTACATAACACTTTGTCCTTAAATGAACATAAGAAAAGGATGGTGCATGCAATAATAATGACCAGATGTTGGGAGATTTAGCGAGCTAGGAATGAACGAGTTTTCGATGGCAAGCGGTCCGGGTCAATGTTTTGTTCAGTGAAATCCAACCCATGAGCATTTTATGGTAGAAACAGAGGAAAAGTAGGGGGATCTCAGCTGTAGTTTACTGTAAATGAGTGAGGTCTTCTTTTGGGCTGGGTTGGCTATCTGTTGCATCTTATATGTTGGTACAGTGTGGCTTCAGCCCCTTGTTGTATTTTGTACGTAACTGCAGGTGGGTGTGGGTGTGTTTGGCTTGTTACTAGGCTCTTGCTGGCGTTTTGTATTCTGTACTTTTGGGTTTGGTTGAATATATTGCTCCTCTTGCTTTCCAAAAAAATATTATTATTTAATAAAGGAGAGAAGTAGAAAAGTATGAGTTAAAAGACACCAGAAAGTAACATGTGTCATTAAAAATTTTCGTCATAATAATAATAATAATTTATATATTTAAATAATATTAGTTAGGTATAATCTAATATATTCATATTATATTGATTAATATTAATAATGTCATTAATTAGAATCCTTTATTAAAAGTAGAATGCTATAAAACACTATATTATAAAAGAAACAAAATATGTTACATCAATAGAAAACCATAAAAATAAATAACCAGGTTCGTTACATTATCTCTACTTATATATTATACAACTAATGGCGTTTTGTATCCTTTATTTTCGCCGTACAAGTAACGGCGTTATTCAGTTGATATTATTTCAGTTTGTTTCGTTAGAGTAAGGTATTGGCAATCAATATAGTTTATGAAAAAAAGACATAATTATTCTTAATACAGCTCGGTTCGTTACATTATATCTACTTGTATATTATAGTTGACCATACAAATAAAATGTATTTACAATGGTTTATCTCAAAAGTTGTCTGATATAAACCCCAATAACATAGTTACAACCCCAAAAATAAAGTCATGTTTTGCATCGTTTTAAAACCATAAAAAACGAATATTAACACCGGTGCCAATGTTCATTCGGCACCAGCATTGTTTGTCATTGTATCTCGGTATTGCCTGAGATACAAAAAAAAAAAAAAAAAAAAAAAAAAAACCCTCTTTCTAACACAATTTCGCTTTTATCAAAACTTATACCGAAATATCAAGAAAAAAAATTAAACATAGCTACTTATTCGAAATTAAAAAAATAAATAATATAGGATAAAAATCAAGGTTTTTAAAAAATCAAATGAGTCAAATAATATATATTATAGGTAGAGGATCCTGTAAAAAGTGCTTAAAGTGTGAGAAGTGTATTATAACACTATATATAATACTATATAACACCATATAAACACCCTATAACAATATGTAACACCATATAATACCATATAACAATATGTAACACTATATATCATTATATAACAAATATAACACTATAGGTTGACTGATAGCATGTCTATGATAGATGTATAGTGTTATATTTGTTATATAACGATATATAGTGTTACATAGTGTTATATGGTATTATATGGTGTTACATATTGTTATACGGTGTTTATATGGTGTTATATAGTATTATATATAGTGTTATAATACACTTCTCACACTTTAGGCCCTTTTTACACTATCCTTACCTATATATTATATACGATACTAATATAAAAATAAAAAAATTAAAATAAAATACTGAAATTACTATTCATTTTCGTTTGTGATTTTATACACACACACACATATATATATAGGATGATATATATATATATATATATATATATATATATATATATATATATATATATATAGGGAGCCGCTAGAATGAGAACCACCCCGAGTTGTAAGAACCGCGAGAACTACACCCCACGGAGCGCTGTTCGCCATGATTTTTTTTTTACAAGTAGATGTGTATATTATAAACACAGCCGTAAAAAATCATGGCGAACGGCGCTCCGTGGGGTGTAGTTTTTTACACCACAAGTTTGGTGAAAAAAAAAGAAAAAAGAAAAAAAATTAAAAAACACCAACTTATGGTGTAAAAAACTACACCCCACGGAGCGCCGTTCGCCATGATTTTTTACGGCTGTGTTTATAATACACACATCTACTTGTAAAAAAAAATCATGGCGAACGGTGCCCCGTAGGGTGTAGTTCTCGCGGTTCTTACAACTCGGGGTGGTTCTCATTCTAGCAGCCCCCTATATATATATATATATATATATATATATATATATATATATATATATATATATATATATATATATATATATATATATATATATATATATATATATATATATATATATATATATATATATATAGGGTAATGCTAGACAAAAAACCCTAAAAATTTTAGGAAACTCTGGAAACTCAAAGCTCCCGACGTTTTTTTTTTTTTTGAAAAAAATAACACATGTAATATACATGTTTTTAAGAGTTTTGGGCCAAAAAAAACAAAAAAGCGCCGAGTACTTTTAAAAAAAAATAAACAAGTTCCAAAAACTTCGTTGACTAACATGTGTTAGACAAAAAATGCTGAAAGTTGCTGAAATTTGTTTTTTTTTTTAAAAAAAACTCTTCGGCGTTTTTTTGATTTTTTTGGCCCAAAACTCTTAAAAACATGTATATTACATGTGTTATTTTTTTCAAAAAAAAAAAAAAAAAGTCGGGAGCTTTGAGTTTCCCGGGTTTCTTAAATATTTAGGGTTTTCTATATAGCCCAACCCTATATATATATATATATATATATATATATATGAAGGATTCTCCGTGCTTTGTGATAGGCCCTGGTTCAGTATTTGTTCAGTTTTTTATGGTACCGTTACGATATCAACACTTGGTACAACAATTGTAAGAGATATGCCCTAGAGAGTATCGAAACCTGTTTTTATCGATCAAAAACCATATATAACGAATACTAGTACCGCTAACAATGTTTTTCAGTTGGTAACGATAGGCATGTCACATTACCAAATATACTCTATTGTGAATACAACTTTGTTTCCAGTGATTTTATATTGGCGCCCCAAGAAAACCTTAAAAACAAATTCAATATTGATATTGATGTTGCTCGAACGGTATCAATTTAGTTCGATTTGTAACGGTAAAGAAAAAAATTCAGAGATAAGAAAATGAGTACATAACCCGTTAAGAAGGGTTCAAAGATTTATTTTACCAAAAACAAGTTAAATACTAATGTAATAATATTCTTTTCTGTAATGAAAATTTCTAACACAATTTCATATATAACGTTAAACAAATGCTAATTTGTTGGTAGAACTAAATCTCACAAGGTAAATAATAAAGAAACCTAACACATGTGGCTTCTTTTGTGATCCCCAATCCCCATTGGTCCAAGTAGACAACTGAAACTGAACTATACACCCACTTGTAATGTAATTGTAAAATGTATATAACATAAGAATATATAATGTTATCTTCTGACTAGATATAATTTTTGATGAAATATTTAAGCTGCATTTATATATAGAGGAAAAATGTTATTGCACTAGCAAGTTGGTCATCCACCTTGAAGTAAACCCAAGTTTTTTTTAACGGTAAAGATTCTATGATTATAGAAAAAGGGTCAACGGAGCTGAAAAAACCCAAGGTATAAATATAGAAAATAAAAACGAGAACAAAACAAACAATTAAATTATGACATTTCTAACATTAAAATCCTTCCATCTCTCCCAAACGAGACATGTTATCTTTGATCTTTCCTTGATCCACGGAAACGAATTCTCCTTTATTTCTTTCACCGTGTTGCATACAGATAGATTGCAATCATTAAATTCAAGCGAATTCTTCGATTTCCATATTTGCCACATCGTTGTCATTATAGTAGCTTTAGTTACATTCTTCTACGTTGACGATCCATATTTGCCACATTGTTGTCATTATAATAGCCTTAGTTACATTCTTCTACGTTGTCGATCATTTGAATGCTTCCACTCGCCAAATAATGTCTTCACAGTTGTTAATCTCTTGCTGATCCATTAGTTTTAACCATACCATAATGTTCCACCATGTTGCACGAGCTAGTACGCAGTTAAATAATAAATGTTCTACCGATTCCTCCTCGACACCACACCTCGAGCACATTCCGTTCTCTAAAGCAATCCTTCTACAAGCCAACTCTAGTTTAGCCGGGATACGATTCTTTGCAGCTTTCCAAACAAATAACTTGACTTTTAGCGGCACCCATTTATTGCAAAATGTCCATTCCACATCGCCTTCTATCGCTTCTCTTCTGTGTATTTCACTCCTAAGAATCAAGACTGAAAGTAATTCATTTTCCTTCCATTTCCATCTCTATGAATCTTCCTTCTGAATTATGTTGTAATCCTTTAAGACTCCCAATAGCTCTAGGTATTGGGCTCATTCTTGAGCATTCTTTGGCCCATGAACCCACTCCCAATGAAGTAACCAAGTCTCCATCGTATAAATGACTGATGTGATCGACCACAATATATACTGGCATTCATGTAGATAAATCTAAACTATCAACTTATATTATTACCAAACATTAAATGTCAACAATTATTGTTGATTGAATTTAACGGGCTAACCACAATTATCTATCATGGTCCAATTATGATAATACCAAACATCCAATACATAGAACCTTAAATATTACATCAATCACATCGAAAAAGAGATAGTTTATCGTTCTATATACCACAAAACATATCCTACCACGAAGGTACAACATATAAAGCACACACGTACAACATATAGAACCCAAAATTTGTTAGTTGTGGTTTATCAACTTTAACAAGTATTAGTTGAATTAATGATGGTCCTAAGCTAAGGACCAAGTCTAGCAGATAGCTTAATCGTGACGAAACATAGATTGACAAAGTTTAATTATGCTTAAATGTGTTCTCAATTGTTAGGCTATGCGGTATGGTGATGGCCCATCCTTGGAGGATGATCCGCACGTAAGCGTCACGTAGATCGGGTGTGAGGATGGGGCAAAGAGGATAGATGTAAAGAAATAAGGGATGAGCCTAATATATATATATATATATATGTGTGTGTGTGTTTGTGTGTGTGTGAATTTTATGTATATGTGTGTGTGTGTGAGTATGGTTTGTCTTGTAGTGGAGCGGCTTCAACGTCGGGCTGGGGATGGGTGGGACGCTGCCGGTGGGGGGGGGGGGAATGGGCGGAGGTATTGCGCCAGTAAGGGACGATCCAAGGCCAAAGCCCAAACCGTGCAGCCTTATGTTTGATTTTCTGGAGTTTATCTATAGTTACAGTTCCACATCAACATCAGTCTAATTTATACTTTTCAATGTTAATTAACTACACCTAAGAATGGGTCATTAGTTTTCCGAAACCTAGTGGTCCTAGAAATCATCATCATCATCATACTCAGTAAATCCAATCAATAACGAAGCTAAGGTAAGGTCTGAGGAGGGTAAGATGTAGACAACCTTACCTCTATGTTGGGGAAATTTCAGAAAACCGGATGATCAAAGAGGCGTGTAGACAACCTTCTCCCGGCCCCCCACCAAGGGGGCGTTGCCCCCTTGGAACCCTCGTAAAGTACAAAGTACGGGCTCCGACCGTACATTTCGAATTATAATAACTCAAACAAGCATGCACTCCCGCACCTCCTAACTTGCTTGATATGTATTATTATTCGCTTTGACCACCAAGTCAATCCCGACTACACTAAAATATCCAACACTCTACCCCATAGGAATAAAGAGGCTGCTTTCAGTGAGACCCCACGGCTCGACGGTAGTTTTGCATCAAACCTTGGACATAAGGCACATAACACTCGACGATTAAGATAAAGGCCAATTAGTGCATGTACTCCATTGTCTTTCGGCTATCAACGCCACCACATGATGCATGATTAACCATCCCCCTTTTTTTAACATTATTTTCACGAAATTAGTAAAATAACGTTAAAATTAGTGCACTTTCATTTTTGCCCCCCGAGAGCCGACACATGTATACATTATATGCGCATATCGCAAGCGAGGCGTGGTATAATTATACCTATTTATATATCTACACACAATCGATCTATCTTTATATGGGTCAGTTCTTATACAAAGTAGAAAACTGCATGTAAAACATACGTATCCACCGAGATGGAACATGTGTATTACATATATGTGAAGGTTCATATAACATACATCTGGTATGAGAATGGTAAGATGTAGACAGTCTTACCTCTACCACGTAGGAATAAAGAGGTTGTTCTAGTGAGACCCCCGCCTCGATAGTAGTTTTGCACCAAGCCTTGGACATAAGACACATAACACTCAACAATTGAGACAAAGTCCGATTAGTGCATGTACCCTCTTGTTTTTCGGCTATCAACGCCATCATATGATGCATGATTAGCCATCCTCTTCTTTTTACGTTATTTCCACGAAACTAGTATAATAGTTAAAATTAGTACACTTTCACTTTTACCACGGAACACCGACACATACATATATACATTATATTATATATATATATATAGGGTCAGGATTTAGAGAAAACGATGAAAAGTGTGAGAACGGTGAGAACGATTTTTGATCGTCCGATCAAAACAATCTATGGACTAGATTGGCGCGGTGACATTTTAGTAAATAACACTAATTTTATTATGTGGACGCGCGTCATTAAGGGTAAAAAAGTAAAAAACCATTCCTCACATAAAACGCCATTGAAAAATAAAAAAATAAATAAATACAAAACGCCAATTTTATCACTGCGTACTTTTTTCTGTGTTTTTATTTAAGCTCTCTGGCTACAAAAACGCCATAAAATATGAAACGCCATTATATATAACGCCAAAGTTTACATCCGGATAAAATGTTAATTACATTTTTTATTATAAAAATAACATCCCGCCTAACCTACGCGCCAAAAAAATTCTATAAATAGAAACGTCTCACTACCTTACGTTTATCACACCAAGAAAACACACAGTGGTTGCTAAAAAAATTTACAACTCAACGTAAAACGCCAAAAAATACAACGACGGTAAACATCTTTTATTTGATCCTCAGTAATGTATTGCATGAAGCTTCATTTAAAGATTTGTTACACGGGTGTAGAAAGATTTTGCTACATGCGATGGACAAAACTGAAAAAAGAGGGACTGATGACACCCATATGTCATACTGTCATCTTTGTTTCTGAAGAAGGTTTGGATGATAAGAAGAGACCTGTACCAGTGGCAGATAGTATCCGCCCACAGGGAGTCGCTCTATGTCTCCAACATCAACAAAGACACTTCAACACATGAACAAAGAAAATAAACAACGCCAAACCCAAAACGCTATTTATTTGTCACATTTCTTGTAGTTTCAAAAGAAAAAGAGACTGATGACACTGAAGATTTAAAATCATAAATTGCTTCTACTTTGTTTTTTTTTTTATTTTCTCTGTCTATTGTTTGTTTTGTAATGTCAATTAATAAACAACAAAATAATATTAATGCTATAATGAAAAATATAATAAAACGTCAAAATTAGCAAATACGTGTAAAACGCCATAACGCCATAAAAAAGCCCCCAAAAAAACTATCAAACTATAATAAAATTAATTTGAACAACTAATATTATAAAAAAAAAGCGTGAAATAATGTGCAAAAAATAAAAAACAAAAGAAGTCCAATAGTTATCTAACCGCCATTGGAAAACAAAATGCCATAATTACAGCCGTCAAAAGATTTGACGTGTTACACAATTAAAACACTTGAGTCTGAAAACAAAACACGGTTAACTGCAAAAAACAGTAAAATGAAACGACGGAAAACATAATTACTAACGTTTATTATATTAAATTTATTCATCTTTTTCAAAACGCCATAATTACCTGACATACGCGAGAAAAAAAAAGTCAATATAAAAGAAGACCATCAGAACCCAAGCTCAAACACGCCAAAAAGACTAAAACGCCACATATTCTCCAAAACGCCAAAAAATTTAAAAAATGGCTAAGGTTATTGCATGGAGGTTTAAAAGGAAAGAAAAACGATTTATCATAAAGTTCTCTGACAGAAGAAGGGTAAAGGTAAGAACAATAAAAGCCATAATGGGAATGAATGAAAATGTCCAGAAGGATATCCTGGCCCTTGGGGTTCCAAGAGACAACGATTGTGAAAGAATAAGAACTGTAATAAAAAGACTGGAGAGAAAGTTTCCAGCAGAAGATGATGAAGATGATGATGATATTGAAGATACTGAAATACCAAAACTTAGCAGTTGGGTATTGCATGAGAAAGAAGGAACACTTGAAGTAACTTATAAAAACGGGGTACAATACTCAAGACCAATGGAAGAAATGTTGAAGACAGGGTTGCTATCTATCATTGAACAACTCTGTGATTTAACACCTTCAAACGATCCAAAATCCAAGGATGCAGTGATATTCAAGAACAGGTTGCAGCAAAGAAGAGAAGAGCTAATGTCGTTATACGCAAAAATGAAATTTAATAATGAAGAATCTGAAGAAAGTGAAGAACAAAGCGATGGGTACATCTCTGATGTAATCCCACCTACGGAAGACTATTAGTTTATTTTTGATATTCGAGTTATTGTAGTTTTTTAAAATATAAATCTATGGTAATGAATTAGTAAAAAAAAGATACAAAACTCCAAAAATGACATGGAAAAAGCCATAACGGCAAAAGATTAACTATGTGACACAAAAAGAATTAATTCAAAGAGAAGAAATCTGAGAAAAAACAATAAAACGCCAAATAATTAATAAATCTACAAAATGCCAAAATTACCTTGCACGCAAAAGATAAAGAAGCATGTCAAACGCGAAAATCGTGAAAGGAGAAGAATACTAAAAAGACAAAAAAACCCCTCGGACCCTAATCATGCCCCACGCCACGTGTTCGGCCAGGATGCGTTCTCACCGTTCTCACACTTTTGAGCGTTTTCTCCTGATCTCGTTTATATATATATATATATATATATATATATATATATATATATATATATATATATATATATATATATATATATATATATATATATATATATGTGTGTGTGTGTGTGTGTGATATGAAAAATATCATGTCATTGTTCTTATCACACATCTAAAAAAAATATGCTTATAATTTATTTTATTTTAAATATTTGATTTTATTGTAAAGTTTTATTTTTTTCTTTTTTAAGGGAAATATCATATAAAAAGCTACTAGGTTAGAACCCCGTGTATTACACGGGATTAAGTTAATAAAATATTAAATTATTAAATAAGCAAAAAAAATAATAAAAACATTAAAAAGGAAATACTAAAGAAAAGAAATATTCACAAATTAAATATTATAAAGAAAAATAATAAATAGTTAAGAAACTTTCTCGTCAACTGACTCGACGGGGAATTCGTTCTCTTACTCATTGTCAACCAGTTACTCCCCTGCCTTGGCATAAACAGGCTAAAGGGTTGTTTGTTTAGCTCTTAATGGGCTCTTAATGGTTCAGACCTCTTACCTCTTACTGGTTCATAACTTAATTGTTCAGACTGTTTGTTTTGTGAACTGATGTCTAAATGGTTAAGACTACTAATTTGAATTGGTCTGATATTTGCCTCTGAACGGTTAAACATTATACTGACTCTTAATGGTTCAGACCTCTTACTGATTCAGCACTTAACCATTCAGAAGTTGCCAAACAACCCCAAACTTTCCTTAAGACTGCTTCTGGAACATCTCTATCCTTCTATGGATACTGTCGACATTACTTGTTATGAGGCGAAGATTGCCATCAGATGACTTCACTTGAGACATAACTTCTTCCGATAACTAAACTTCAAGTCTTAGCTACCCGAAATAAAATAAAATAGAATAAGGTATAAAATTTTATTTAGTTACTATCAACATTTCTTATTTTAGAATAGTTACCTTAATTTTCGACCTCTAAATATATATGTTAAACTAACCAATATTTTTTTTGTTAGATTAGGTATCCTAAACTTTCCTACAAAATCAACTTTTACCTTAAACATTTTAATTTATAAGTTATAATGATATTTTTTATTTAAACCTTTCCAAAGATAGATTTTACGAAAGTGTTATATTAGATTTATAATGATGATTATATCTTTAAATTACTTTACAATTTAAACATGATTATCTGTTGTTTTAAAAAAACGTAAATAAACAGTTTTTTATTACTGATTTCGTCCGTACAATACACAAGATTATAGCCTATTATTCAAGAAAATGGAAAACAACTAAGAACCTAATTATGTATACAGTTTCTTAAATTAAACTAACAAACAATAAATAAAAATCTAAAATTAATTATGTCATGTGTCTTATGAAATCTTTTAATATTAATTAAATTTAATATTTTATATTAAAAAAAACGTTAGAGATTTTGTTGAGAAAAAAGCATATAGGCGATTTGAAGTTAAGTTTATGCCAATAATTTAGGGTTGATAAAATTTATATTAATTTAATTTGTATTTAATAATTTAAATTAAATAATAATTATTTACAATTAAGGATGCTCTAGAATAATGATAAGTGTCCCAAAGTTAGTTTCTTTTATTATAGAGTATAGATATTTTTTTTTTGGTAGGTGAACTTCTTTTTGGAAGGGCTATCACATCCCACAAACGGGGACCCCGACCAAGTCAAGAATCAGTTGAAGGCAGAGCTGAAGCTGGCCTGGCCGTTAAGGCTACCGCCCGGAAACCGATACCTCCCCCACATGAGTATATAGCCCACTGGGGTAAAGGCCGGATTAAAACCGGGGCAGCTCGGGATCGAACTTGCGTCAACAAGTTGATCCGTCATCGCCTATGCCACTGAGCCAAAGGCCCAGGACTATAGAGTATAGATATAGATTAATGTTCAAAGAAAAAATACAACAAACTGGTTATTGGGGTTGGCAAAAAAATATCCTCGTTTAAGAAGTCTAAGAAGTTATACTAGCCATTAGATTGTATAATGGAAGGCTAAAATTAAATGGGAGAATTCACAACTCAAAAAGAGGCGTCTAATATGATTAAGGATATTATACTCTATTCAAGATAATCTTTTCTCTCTCTTCCACTTCCATAATTTTTTAAAACGTTAATAACGCTTTCATATAGCGGTATTTTTTTTTAAATCTGAACCATAAAAAAAACGTTTTTTTTCTCTTGAAAATGAGTATACTATTGCTAACATTTGAAATAAATTCGAAAACCTAAATACGTAAAACACGATGGAAAACACAATACACTATATCACAATAAAAATTAAATTACAAACATATGTGTGTATATTAAAACACAAATGACCATCATATTAAACAAAAATATGATTACAGAATAGTTTAATTGCGTTTTTATATAAAAAAAAACACAATTGTGGAATAAAACTCAATTTCGTTCAAAAACACAATTTAAATAAACACAATTCACCCAGAAACTAAGTTATTGTAAAACACAATTCACCCAAAATACTAACCTATTGTAAAACACAATTCAAATAATCCAGATATATAAAAACACAATTTCATTCAAAAACGCAATTCAAATAAATACAATTCACCCAGAAACTAAGCTAATGTAAAACGTAATAATGGAAAAGCTAAAGCTTTTGCACTCCCATGGCTTCCACAATTGGTTTACTGTAAAACACAATTCAGCCAAAAACTAACCTATTGTAAAACACAACTCACACAATTCAAAATATAAAACACAATTTTGTTCAAAAACGCAGTTCAGATAAGCATTGTTCACCCAGAAACTAAGCTATAGTAAAACACAATTGACCCAAAAACTAACCTTCTGCAAAATGTAATGTTGAAAAACCTAAAGCTTTTGCACTCCCATGACTTCCATAATTAACCTAATGTAAAACCTAATTCAAAAAACACAATTCCGAAAAAAAAAATCACAATTCACCCAAAAACTAAGATAGTGTAAAACACAGTTCACCCTAAAACTATAAAACACAATACAAAAAACGCAATGAGCTAAACATAATGAACTAGTGTGTTTTATAAAACATAATGAACTAAAACACAATGGTTGACGAAATTCTTCGAATTTGTTACACAAATTGAAGTCGATTTCTTCACCAATTGACGAAATTCGAATGCTAGAAACATTGATCAATAATCGAATCGAACGAATCTAGTGATTCACTTCACAATCTAACGAAAAAAGTGAGAAGTTGTATGAAATTGAACTGGGTATCTTCAAAGAAGTTGAAGAACACGTTGATTGAGTATTTGAATCATTGATTGATGAAGAAAATCACACTATGATATAGTGATTCTGGAGAGAGAAATGAAAGCAATATTGAAAATAGAGGTTTTTATTAAGCTATAGGGTGTGGTCATGACCCTCCACATCAGCGACATGTCACCCACTTCTAATCCATCATCCAAAACCACTGCCCTAAGGGTGTTACCCAAACCACTATTTTTCTTATTTTAATTTATTTTTGTGAAAAAGGAAAAGAAAATATTGAAAAAGGAAAGGAGGTCCATTTGTTTTCATGGTTTAATCCATATCAACCATGGTGGACGAGACAAGGGGGTGGTGTAGCAATTTATTAAAGGTCCTATATGGCATTGATGATCCAAC
The DNA here is from genome assembly GCF_002127325.2 of Helianthus annuus. Taxonomy (NCBI): domain Eukaryota; kingdom Viridiplantae; phylum Streptophyta; class Magnoliopsida; order Asterales; family Asteraceae; genus Helianthus; species Helianthus annuus. The sequence goes on from NC_035439.2 coordinate 8,397,550, forward strand.
CCATACTCTCACACCCTAGCCTTATGCATGGAAAGAGAAATAGAGAAGATGAGAAGAGATTAACTAAAATACTCTTATCTTTAGTTTTTTTAGTTTGCCACATGCAACAACCCCATTGTATACTACCCTTCTCATCAAAACCAAATTTTCTATTTGATACTTGCTCTATTTAAATAATACCATTATGACAAGGTGTTTTAATATGGGTGGGCTTAACGTACCCCTTATCTTACTTGTCAACCCCCAAAAAATTACGTTAAAAGTTGTAAAATTCTCCCCTATAAACACGATTAAGTTCTACAAAAGGTTTTTTTTAATAAGATTCTCGTATCAGCATAAGGTTTATAAATTTCCGAAACTTAAAATAAAAATTTTAGCTAGTTATTTAATGTATGAGAACCTTTTTTAATGAAAATAATAGATGAAATTGGTTATTTGCATAAAATTATTTTTATAATAGATAAAATTATTTAGTTCATTTCATAGACTATGTGTAGTAGTCTCGTGGTTGCCAAAACCACATGCAACCATATGCGCTATACCACCCCCTTCCCATGTGAAATACAATATTTGACTCCCCTTTGTGGTTTAGACCACGAGTGAAAGAGAGAGGATGAATGGTTGGTTACTTTGTTAACCAATCTTTTTTTTTAATTCCAAACCGCTAATTTCACATGTCTCATCACCACACCATTTTACCTAATTTTCAGGCATTGATAACGTGGACGCCACATGGCAAAAAAGACCAAACCACATGGGTGACCACTACACATTGTCTTATATTTGGAGACGTAAAATAACCATCATTAGTAATTTCATCTCGTACCTACGTATCATGTTTAAAGTCTAGCGACATATCTAGAAGAAAAGTTGAGAGGTAGCAAGTGCTAAAAGAATTATTTGGGAGTAGCCAATATATAAAATGAAAAAGAAAAAAAAAACCACTTTTTGCACTAAAAATAAACTTTGCCAAAAAAGTTGAAGGGGTAGTGCGTGCTACCCCAAAACCTAATTGATAGCTGTTATATGTTTTTTTACCCCCTCACAAACAAAGAAAGAGAAAAGGTATAGAGAGAGAATAGCGATGATGGTGATTTGGGGAAGAAGTGGGGGTGGGATCAACAGAAATACTCCCTCCGTCCCATTAAATATGTCTTATTTTGAATTTTTAAAGTTTTTATTTATAAACTTTGACTTTAATTATATATTTTTTGTATTATATAAAACTTGATGAAAATTAACCCGATAAAAACACTTGTAAAACACACTCAAATCATATAACTTTCATCAAGTATTATCTAACACAAACAAAATTATTTAAGGTCAAAGTTTATAAATAAAGACTTTGAAAATTCAAAATAGGATACTTTTGATGGGACGGAGGGAGTATATGTTTTAATTAAACTATTTTTTTATTGTTTTTCTTAATAAGTAAGGGTACTTTGGTAATTTAATACAAAATTAACTGAGAAATCTAACTTAATTTATTGATAAGGACCACACGAGTGTAAAAATTACAAACACTGAGACCAAATATGTAATTATTAAACCACTAGGATCAAGTCTTCAATCTTTACAAACCACATAAACCAACCAAGCATTTAACTCTTATATTTATACTTAACAATAGATCAAATTAGAAAGTGTTTTGATTAGAGACCAAATGTTAATTTTTGGTTTTTGATATTGAGTTAATGATTTTCATTTAAACTCTGTAATATATATTAATACTATCCTAAATTAATTTAATTATAACCAGATTCTTATTTTTATAATATAAACAAATAAATTTTAATCAATATAAAATGATTATTTTATTTAAATATTTAAAAGGAATAGGTTTAACCCAAAATTCATTTACTTAAAAACTCCACTTTTTATTTAATCCCTTGCAATATATATTATTGTAGTGTGAATAGTATGTGTTTAAACATTACACGATTTCTCCACGGTTTCACCACCTTTTTTCACACACTATTACACCTCCAATTATATGCATATGCACTTGTATATATATGCACACACATGCATAACTAATAAATTCGGACCACCATCATGAGTACATCCTTCTACACCAAAACCTCTCTAAAGACCACCGGTAAACACACCACCTTTCACGGTATACGTAGCCGGAACGGCAAGTGGGTCGCCGAGATTCGCGAGCCACGTAAAACATCCCGTATATGGCTAGGAACATACCCTACGGCCGAGATGGCTGCAGCCGCATATGACGTAGCGGCTTTGGCACTCAAGGGTGGTGACACGACGCTGAACTTCCCAGACTTTGTGGGATCATATCAAGTTCCAGAGTCCCCGGAGCCCGCCTTGATAAGGCGGGCTGCTGGAGAAGCTGCTGAGTCGATGAAGGTGTTTAGAGAGCGAGAAGACGGCGACCGGGCCGTTGGTGGTGACCGGAATGATGAGTTTATTGATGAAGAAGCGATTTTTGATATGCCGAATTTGTTGGTGGATATGGCTGGTGGAATGCTAGTGAGTCCACCGCGGCATATGGTTGTTGATGATCGGCCATTGGGGGACTCTTCTGACTGTGACAACTTGTGGAGCTATTAGTTTTGTTTTTAACTAATATTATGAAAAATGTTTTTTTTTTCTTAAATTTATCATATACGTATAACTATATCTATATAATCTTAGGGTTAGGTTTATTTGTGAACAATCCTTTTGATAATGAATACTAGTGAACTAATTCTAGCCCTTGATTATCAATACACAAGTGTAAATCAATGGGTAGGATTTGATGATGAAAATACATTAGTGTATTTTACGATTTGATGTAAATCGATGGCCATGATTTGTTTACTGAGTTCACAAATACACTATTGTTCACTCTTGAATCCCCACCCTACAATCTTAAATACAACTTTTTGGAAAAAAATAATTTTACCATAATTTTAAGACATTTAAGGGAGTTTCGTGTATTAAAATAAGGGTGAAAGTACCATTCTATCCTACTTAAAGTTGGAACCCTTAAAGCTATTGCACTTTGTACATAGTGTAAGAAACAAAATTTGGATGAAAGAAATGGCTATGAAATGGCCCCTTCCATTCCTACATAATTAATCTATTCCATTGTTTCTTTGTTCCACAGTGATGAATAAACAAAAGTGAAGGGATCACATACTTTATAAAGGCAAGTTAAATAATTGTGTAACCTACATACTCCGTTATTTGGTTAACTAAAGTTTTATCTTTAGTTCTTTGGCAATAATAAGTTATATTGTTTGGTCGAGCGAGCCAACTCAATTTTTAATTGAGTCGGTTGAGTTTAAGTTCTAGCTCGATTTTAATTTTAAGCCGACTCAAGCTAGCTCGGTATGAAGATCGAGTCAAGCTCGAGCTAGCCTTGGCCCCTTGGCTTAGCTCAGCCTTTTAAGTGTTTTTTTCTTCGTTACGTCGTTCGGACATAATATAAAAGAAAATAATTTAGATAAGTTGGTTCGAAATTTCAATTGTGATCAATGTAGACCGGGATGATTGAGTTGAATTAGGTTTAATTCGTACATATATGTTTATGGTCTCATAAATTGTAGACTTGATTTGTGCGATTTTCTTAGTTTCATTTTCATAAATGCATTCACTCTATGTTGATTTTTATAGAATTTTTTATTTTCGTCTAACATTTAATTGCTAGAGTTTACATCAGTAGTTACAAGACAATTCAGTTTTTATGTTTTTTTTAAAGGCCGACATAAATTTTATTGAAATCCCTGCAAGAAGCTAGGACCAAAATTACAATCACCAAATCAATTATTACACCACTGGAACAGCATTCAGAAAATTAAGTGAAAATATCAAAACTGTTCCAAGCCTCCCAAGTCAGTGCAGTGTCTTTTGAACGGTTTTTCACCCATAGGAAAGCAAGAGACTTAACCTCGTCCAAGACTTTAGTAGCCGACGGCTAAGTATGAGAGAAAAGAACTTCATTACGAACTTTCCAAATGCACCAAATAACGACCAAAAAGGGGCGGATCCAGGGGTGTTTTGGGGGTTCCCAGGAACCCTCTTGGTTTAGCAAAAAAATTGAAAAAATTAGTGGAAACTTGTATGATTTGGAAAAAATTAATGAGAATCAACCAAAAGGAACATGGTGAAAAAAATTACTGGATCCGCCAAACTATGGAATTTAGAGACTTTTTGTTCTTCCTCGAACCCGGACTCAACCCGTGCAGCTCCAAGAGATCTTTGAACTCAATAGCTATAATAGGCGGAATCCGACACCAAACTGTGATATTTTGCCATATTATCTACGCAAACTGGCATGATACAAAGAGATGCTCGCTAGTTTCCTCGTGATCTACACAGCGAATCTGGAGCATTTATATTACGTCTCACCGGTGCACTTCTTGTCGTCCGCTCTCCAAGCCACGATCCCCACTTTTTTCGGCACCCAATTATTCCATACAAACGTACGGGTCGGGCGATTTCTATTAAAGGTGTTGATGACTTTCTTTATGCTAGCGACAGTGGCGGAGCTACCTTATGCCAGGGGGCAACGCCCGCTACGGCTTGGCGCGGAAAAATTTGGAAAAATTAGTGTAAATTTTGGAAAAATTTGAGGTTTTTCGATTTCGTTCCGGCTTATTTATAAAACGTTACGGCTTGGCGGATTTTCTAGATCCGCCGCTGGCTAGCGACATGGAAAAACCCTGACTCTTCTCCAGACAAATGTATCTTGACCCGAGCCCAACACCACTCTGCCCATTAAGTCCAAAAGATATTGCAGTTCTGTTTGCTCTACATCACCAGCGACGGGTCTGGCCCGGTCCCAATTGAAACCAGGCCCAGCACCACTAGTAATGATACGATCTCTCACCGAGCACAATTTGTTTTTTTCTAACCGAAAAAGGTTTGGCAAAGTTGAAACTAAGGGGTTAGCACCTACCCAGCAGTCGAGCCAGAAAGATGTGGAGGAACCGTTCGCGATAATAGTAGACACAACCTTCATCAAGTTAACCCCGACCCTAAGCAGAGACTCCCTAATGCTTATAATTTGCTTCCAGGGGCCGGAGATAGAAATCTTACCCGGAATGGCCGTCCAATCTCTCGAATTATGATGTATGGCCCATATTAACCTACGCCGTAACCCGGATTTTTCCGTTCGAAACCTCCACCATCATTTTGCCAACATCGCTAGATTCGAGTCCCTAAGTGAGCCGAACCCGAGCCACCATATTCAACCGGGGAAATAGTGTGATCCCAAGCCACCCAATTCATTTTTGCCTTTTGCTTCTGATCCTCCCCAAAAAAATACCCGTCTTATTCTTTCAAGCGAGTCCAATACTTCATCGGGCCCTTAAATATTGAGTAGTAGTATGTGGATAAAGAATTTACGACCGACATTATAAGCGTTATTCTTCCACCGTAAAATAAGTGTTTCGCCTTCCAGATTGAAAGACCGTTTCAAAATATGTCTACCACCGGCTTCCAATTCCGAACAAGATTCATGTTAGCTCCCACAAGTAAGCCAAGGTGTTTGAACAGAAACGTACCATTTTTGCACTTCAGGTAATCCGCCATGTTTTGAATTTCATGCTCGCACACCCCAATCCCATAAATGCTACATTTAGATAGATTCACCTTTATCCCGGATGCTCTAAAAGCATCTAAGTATACTCCGAAGGTTCGAGACATCAGTTTTTATGTTAATTGTTATGATTTGATTTACTTGTTCTTCGCAAGGGACCTAGGGTTCAATCATCTTACATACTCGATTGCCGCTACACGTATTATCATAAACCTCTTATAGAATTAATTCATTGATAATGGGTTTTTCTCTCTTTTTTTAACGGCAAACAACTCTTTAATTATCACGTAAAAATATACAATGTTTGGACAAGCAAGACACTAGAGCAAAACATCATACACCATCTCCCATATTTCTCCAAACAATTGATACATCAAACAAAAAAAAGAACATTACTTGACTATATTAAAAGACACCCAGTTTTGCCACTCTAGGCTGCTTTGTTTCGTCCAATGCTTCACCAAAAGAAAAGTCATTGCTTGGATTTCGCCGAAGATCTTGTTGATGGCTATACGTTTGGTAGAAAACAATAGTTCGTTCCTCGCTTTCCATATCTCCCAACGTGAGGTAAGGCTATCATTTGGACCACCTTTTTCTTATACTTTGACACTGTCTTGTACTTGTATATCTCTAATAGCTCCATCATTGATTCAACCATTACATTAGTAATTTTTTCATGCTAAATATAGAAAGGGTATACGGTGGCTAATTTTTGACATTACAGCAAATACACATGCAATTGGCAAAAATAGATGGACAATAAATACTAGAACCACAAACGAAAAGAATTCAGTGGCGGACCCAGAAATTATTTGCTGGGATGCGGATGAGTGGTTCAAGCATATTTTCAGGGGGTGCGATCGGGTTTTTTGCCTAAAAAATACACTAAATTTCTTTTTTTAAGGGGTGCGCCCGCCCACCCTGAGCTTCACCTAGGTCCGCCCCTGGAAAAGATGCACCTATTAAACTGTTTAGCTAGACATCATCACTTGATCGATTGATTGAAGAGCTTGGTTCGCCAAATAACGCACATCGACGTCTGGGTCCTCCGCCAGCTCTACCAAACATGGCTTGATGCTTTTCTCAACCACCTGCATCATATGTAAAGATTGGTTTAACTGTATGTATTATAAATAGACACAATGAAAATTCCATTATGGTTAAGTAGAGTGTTCATAACCCGTTAGAACCGACCGAATCACCCAAACCGAAGCAAGCCTGTTGGTTCAGCCAGATTAAACCAACCATATAACCGAACTGTTCGGTTTGACGGGCGGTTTGACGGTTTGAAGTTTGAACCATACCAAACGGTTCAGTTATATATGGTTGGTTCCAAGTTTCAGACCGGACCGAACCATTAAAGCTTGAAAACCGAGCCGTTTGGATCTCAAACCGGCAGAACCAACCGACTTGCTTCCGGTCAAAAGCAATTGTTAATCCGACCCATTCAGAAGCAAACGGGTCAAAAGTTTCTATCTCAAGTAAGATTACAACATCTACATAATAAGGGAACACCAAAAACGGGTCAACTATAAGAACTAGAGATTGCAAGACCTTCGCAACATTAAACTTGATATTCGGAACTCTGAAGAACAAACAAATACATTATTCATAAAAAACAGAAAAGAATTGATTAAAAAAAATCAACAAATGCAATCACCTGTCCTTTGATGCAGTAACAACTACAGGAAGCAGTTTAGAACAAGTGATTACTGAGCCCATAACAGGGGCCAGTAAAGAAATAGCACGAAGAACCGTCATACGGTACAAGTAATGCGGGTTCTTAATCATATCCAAGACCTACCAAGAAAAGAGCAACGTAAATTATACACAGTGAATGACTAAATTCATGTGTTAAAAAGAACTGAATATCACCCATAACGGTCAAAGTCAAAGTCAAACCTGTGGGACTATGTGCTGCATCGCCCAATCTGGGCCGAATTCCTCTGAAAGGCGTTTTAGGTTATTTTCAGCAGCATCTCTGATGGAGTAAACCTGCAAAATATACGACAGATTGTAAGCCACAAGAGAGATGATAACTAGGGCTGCAAACGAACTGAACAGTTCGTGAACCGTTCGGCGGGAAATTCGTTTGTGTTCGTTCATTTAATAAAATGAACAAACACGACCAAGAAATTTCATTTGTTTAGTTAAATGAATGAACATGAACAGATGTCGTGTTCGTTCAATTATGTTCATGAACCTTCGCTAACGTGTTTGTTTGTGTTCGATAGCTCATTAGTGTTTTCAATTTTTATATTTCAATTAAATACTTCAAGATTCTGACAAACAAATTACTTAATAAGTATCAATGTACTATATATTCTATTCATGAACGCTTGTTTGTGTTCATGAATATTAGTTTGTGTTCATGAACGTTCGTTTGCGTTCATTAACTAAAATTAACAAACAAACACGAACAAAAAATCTCGTTCGCAGTGGCGAAGCTTGAATTTTTTTACGGGGGGGTCGAAAACGTATATACCCAAAAATTTCTATAGAACCGGAGGGTCGAAAACATATATACCCAAAAATTTCTATACGAAAACTACATATATAAAACTACTGGCTGAAAAGTTCGAGGGGTCGGGCGCCCCTCCCGGCCCCTTCAAAGCATCGCCCCTGCTCTTTCGGTAAGTGTTCATGAACAGTTCGTGAACACATATATTCTTCCTTAACAAATGAACACAAGCAAGGTCTTGCTCATGTTCGCTCGGTTCATCTGCAGCCTTAATGATATGATTATAATCACTTAACATAACACAAATAATAATATTAAAGCTAAATAACATTGTCTTGTAACAATTGCATGCAGAGAGAACCGAGTTTATCATCAAAAAATCCGACACCTAATTGACTAGCCAATAGAGGTATGTACTCTATGCTTGCCAAACGAACCCTCCAATGTCTATCTTCCGCAAGTTCGACGATTGCTGGTAGTAAAGATTGAGACAAAAGATCGATTCCAATAACCTGTAAAAACAGCCAAACAAAATGAAACGTATTTATGCAAAACAGGTACAAGTGTTAGAAAACGAATGCATTGAATAGAAGATTTATTACAATACCTGGTTCACTTGATCTAGCTTGCTAATGATATTGAGGCGTACATCTGGAAACTCGTCTTTTAGAAGTGAAAGAAATATGGTCAACGATTAACTTTTACGGGAAAACTCTCCTCTGGTAACCTCTGCCATAGAAAATTCGCAGCTTCCAACCACCGCGGTTCGACCAAAAACTTGTTTTCTTGAATCGCCCAACGTGACTTCTCAGTTCCAATATCTGTGGATATGACATGTGTCACCGATGAGTCAACCTCGGTAGAGCATGTAGCTCCTAATCTCTCTGCCAGCATCCATAAATGGTGGTTATCTGCTTGGAATTTTGTTGGGAAAACTCGACTGAATACAATTTTGCAACCCTTCAAAACTTCACTACGAACCGCATGCAACATCTGACAACAATTAAGCATTTATATTTTTTATAGTGAATTGCAAGTTTTGTCCTTTATCTTTAGGCCATTTTGCAAGTTTTGTCCTTTATGTTTAAATTTGACGAGTTTTGTCCTTTATGTTTAAAAATCAAGCACGTTTTACCCTTTGGGCCTTAAAAATCAAGCACGTTTTGTCCTTTATGTTTAAAAAATCAAGCACGTTTTGTCCTTAAATATCAAGCACGTTTTGCCCCAAAGGGTAAAACGTGCTTGATTTTCAAACATAAAGGACAAAACTCGTCAAATTTAAAAATAAAGGACAAAACTTGCAAAATGGCCTAAAGATAAAGGACAAAACTTGCAATTCACTCTATTTTTTAAATATCATTCATGCTAGAGGTAGCAAATGGGCCATTTTCAGAGAGAGAAAAATATATACAACTACTGTATAAATTATAGTTTAGAGTAAAATGCCATTTTCGTCCCTGAGGTTTGGCCAGTTTTGCGACTTTCGTCCAAAGGTTTGTTTTTGCGCATCTGGATCCAAAAGGTTTGAAATCTTGCCATTTTCGCCAGGCTCGTTAACTCCATCCATTTTTCTTCATTAAGTCAAGGGTATTTTCGTACATAAAGTGAAAAAAAAAAACAAATTGCCCTTTTAAGTGAATACTTGTACATAAAGTGAAAAGACCGAATTGTTCTTTAAGATAACAAAAAAGACAGAAGTACCCCTGATTTAACGGAGAAAAATGGATGGAGTTGACAAGCCGGATGAAAATGGCAAGATTTTAAACTTTTTGGATCTAGATGCGAGAAAACAAACCTTTGGACGAAAGTCCCAAAACTAGATGACTTGATGTGTGTGTGCGTGTTTTTGGGTGAGTAAAAGATTTAGATATGAATATACAATCATCAAATGGTATCTCACCTGTCTTGCATCACGTCCTGCAAAATTCTCCCCAAGTTCCTATTTTAACATTAATTAATAAAACCAAGCTGTCAAAAACATATTATTATTATTTGTATAAAGTAATTAAAAAGATTACCAAACCATACCGAGTCATAAAACATACTATGCACCCGTTTAACAACTTTCAGAACAGTTGCAAGAGCACCATCAGTATCACTTTCATCACTTCTCAGTTCAGAAAGAGATTTAGACTCGTAACCAAATTGTTTACAACTTGAGGCAAAGAAATGATAGCGTTCCATTGAAATCAAATTATCTTTATGCTTTGACCATACCTAAAAAGAAAAAAAAAAACCGTCACTACATGAAATCAATCATGCGACAGATTTGTATTTATAAAAGGGTAAATTGCATTTTACGTCCTTTAAGTTTGAACAAAATTTCAGGCACGAAATTAAAACGGATGTCCTTTATGTTTCAATTTCTTTACAGCAGACGTCCTTTATGTCTTAATTTCTTTACAGCGGATGTCCTTTATTTTTGTGATCTTTATAGGGAGAAATGACACCGCTTGTAAAGAAATTAGACATAAAGGACATTCGCTGTAATTTCGTTAGCTAAAGGACAACGCCTGAAATTTTGTTGAAACTTAACGGACATAAAATGCAATTTACCCTTTTTTAAAGAAAAAAAAAAGGGAAAGAAAATTACTTGTTCTGTGTCATCAAGGATCAAAACGGCATTTTCTTGTCCCAACACTACATCAAGTCCTTTTTGATGACTTTGAGTACAATCACCTTGCGCAATGACTTTAGAGTCAAAGTAAACTCTACCAGGGTCCAGTAAATGTGCCATTTCTAATGCATAAGCGCGCTCCCCCATGGTGTAGATGTACATTTCGAAATAATTACTTGCTTCTTTAAGGAATGTGTGAACAAACGGCCTCAGTTTTGTCACCATGTTCATGAATGGTAATTTGAATAAACTACCTTTTAGGGCATCTGTCATTATAAAATATGAACTTATACCCATGGTTATAGATTATAATATTGTGGCATTTCTAGTCAATTAGTTATGAATGTGGACTGATTTGAGTTATGTTTTATATCTAATGAGTCAATCAGATTAAACAAAAAGACTCTTTAACGGAAACTGATTAAATGAGTCGAAAGTTGTCCAAAATCCAAATTGTATTTTGAATGTGCAAAACAGCCTGAACCATAACATGAGTAACTTAAACCTTTACTAAAATTATATATTAGAGTAAAAAGCCTTTTTCGTCCCTGAAGTTTTGCGACTTTCGTCCAAAGGTTTGTGTTTTCGCATCTGGATCCAAAAGATTTGAAATCTTGCCATTTTCATCCGGCTCCTTAACTCCATCCATTTAATCAGCGGTATTTCCTGTTTTTTTTTTTGTTATCTTAAAGGGCATTCGGTCCCTTTCACTTTATATACAAGCATTTAGCGTAATGTACAAGTATTCACTGAAAGGGCAATTTGGTCTTTTTCACTTTATGTACGAAAATACCCTTGACTTAACGGAGAAATATAGATCGAGTTAACGTGCTGGATGAAAATGGCAAGATTCAAACCTTTTAGATCCAGATGAAAAAAAAAAAAAACAAACGTTAGACGAAAGTCGCAAAACTGGCCAAACCTCAGGGATGAAATTGGCATTTTACTCAATTATATAACTTCCTGTAACCATACCTAACACAATTACTAGAAAATTTTGTCGTTCAAAAAACCTAACACAATTGCTACATGAAAACAATATTAGATAGCATAGACAAAACTACCATAACAAAATATTACACATGTTAATCTCACCCAACCCGCTGTCTAACCGACAAATCATATTATGGGAACAAATATTTAGAAGCAAGGAAACATCATATTATTATTATAAGAACTAAGATACACCTTGCATAGGGTCATTTGGGTTCAATAAATATCCTTCATCTTGAGTTAAATCTGAAAACCTTGTTGAGTTTAGTAGCGTGTGGTCTAAATCAAGAACCAAATAAAGCTTTTTATGGCGTAGCAAATTTTTTAAATCTCTGTCACGCAAACGAGCTATTTCATCATTGGCAAGTCGTAGATCCTGCAATATTATTATAAGATTAACTAGTTAGTTACACAACTTCGAGAAACTTATGTAAGAAGGAAGAAGGTACGCATGTTTTACGAAAAAAAAAAAATAGATAACCTTGTGTATATAACCAAATGCCACACTAGACTGAGTATCATCATCCGTTTTTTCTCCACATTTTATGCACATTCCTCCGATAAAACCAGGATGTATGCATATATCCACCTTCACTGATGTTTCTGAGCATAATAATTAACAAAGATTACGAAAAACTTATACATGAAGTTCTGAAGAGTTCCAAAAGTATTACATGCTTCTTAAATATAGATTTATTTTCTCTCTAGAAAACAAGCATAATCAAAAGAATAGACGCATCACCTGTTACTTCTGTTTGAACTATATGAGATGTTGAACCGTTAGGTTCTTCTGTATCATCCACTACACTGATCTTCCTTCTCTTTGTCCTGTGGGAAACTAAGCCGTTTAAAACAACCAAAATAACTGAAAAAGAATCAGATATAACAAGCACGACTTCTGAAATATAAAACGTTTAAACTAACATTTAATTTGCAAAACCAATGTTTTACACCAAAACTGATATCGTAAAACACGAAAAGGTATTTTAAGCTTAACTTCACACGCACGCACACACACGGTTGGTTTTAAAAAGCGAAAAGCACTCCGAGGTATGCAGGTCTAGTAAGCTTTATGTACAACCGAAAGCTACATCTCTAGTGTCCCCCCTACCTTTGACTTATATGTACATGTTGGAGCGTTTTCAAGATTGCCTCTCGCTTTTTAAAACCAAGCGCACATGCAAAAGGTTCACTAACAGCATCCAAGTACCCAAAAAATCAATTAAGCATATGATCAGGTTTGGAGGCGCTAAAATACACACGTTAAGACCGTGTAATCCGATATCTATTTTAAGCAACTAAGCCTATTTACAATTTACATGAAACTATATGTGAGAGATCTATCTCAGTAACATGTTAATTACTATTAATCAAAATTTATATTACACTAAAGACATTAAGAGACCTAATAACTTCACTCCTATAAAGCAGCAAATCACACATTAGCTTTCTATACATACAAAAGTTTGATGCAAGTAAATCTATGTCTAAAGCTATTAAAAAAAACTAGACGAGTACAAGAATGTTATTATATACCTTTCAATAACTGCATTAATCTCATCATCGTTGTCGTCGGCATCGTCATCATCAGATTCTTGTTTTTCTTCTTCTTGTTGAGGATTAGTATCAGATAACTCTGCATCCAGAAATGCAGCAAAATCGTCACTGCTTGACGAGTTCACCGGCGATTCATCAACGAGACTCATTTACGGTACACCTATCCGATTCAGAGTCAAAAAAAAAAACATACATCAAAACAGTCATCAGCCACATTCTCTAACAAAAGTACAAAAACAATACTAAAACTAACAAAATAGCCTCTAAATTGTTCTAACAATCTGTGTTACACTGTTAATTATAGTTAGAAATTGCTAGTCTGGTTTCAGAACACCTTCATCGTTAAAATCTTTTTTCTAGGGTTTTTTATCTAGCACCGCAAACCCTTGCTTACAGGTTACAGGCACCTTGATCCATACGTTAACGAATCTTACAGATTTTTTTTTTTCAAATTCATGATACGAAGTGTAACTAATTACAAAACTTAGCACTGCATTCAACGAAATCAAATAAAGCTATATGTTAATAAAAATATTATATTGAAACTTACGAGAGAATGATGTAGCTGCTTCTGAAAGAGCGATATTCACCGGAGCCGCAGAGAGGTGGTCCCAACACCACCGCGTGTTGACGTTCGCCGGAGGAAAAGAACGACGGTGTGGTAGAGACGATCTCAGATAGAGCGAAGGGGAGTTTTTTTTTCTTTTCTGTTATTTGGAATCGTAATAAAAACAAGAGTCAAATGTCATTTTTTGACCTAGCAAACGGGTTGGGTCGGGTTGGGTCATGGGTCAAAACGGGTTCGGGTCAAAACGGGTCGATTATAAAAAAGGGTTGTTTTGGTTCGGGTCAAAACGGGTCCGGGTCAGAACGGGCCGGGGTCATAACGGGTCAATTATAAAAAAGGTTGTTTTGGTTCGGGTCAAAACGGGTCCGGGTCAGAACGGGCCCGGGTCGGGACGGGTCCGAGTCAGAACAGGTTTCGGGTCGGGACAGGTTTTTTTTTACAATATAACTTTGGTGATCATACGGCCCGTAAGTACTGTTATTACATGCTTCACTGATCTCTCGTAGTGGAGGATAAATCCCTGGTTCAGTTATTCATGATACAGTGAATATTTACCGAACTTGATGTGGAATGTAAATGAGATTTCTTTTTAATGTTTGTATTGATAGTAGAGAAAGTAATATTCAAAAACTTGTTTCAAGCAAACAGTAATATCCATATGCATCATAATAACTGTTTTGATCTGATTCAGTGAATATTTCCTATTCTAATTCAATTATGTCTTATAGATCATGGAAGCAGGTCATTCAATAAACAACGGCAGGAGGAACAACGCGATATAAAACACCACCCGTCTTACAATAAACGACTGATACAAAATCGTCTATGTGTTAACAGTCACTAAGATTAACAAATTGTGAGGATCAAACTACGCGTTAATCATTCAACATAATGAGGATACTGCGCTACCCGCGTGTTGCGGCAGAGTTGAATATCAAAGTTTTAGCATCAAACGTAAGATTCGTTTGTATAAGCAAAACAACGATTGTTATCTTAAGTCACTGGTCCAAATTAATTAAAGTATACAATAGAAACCAAAAGTATGAACATATTAAGATCAAATGCGAAGTAAAACCTAATTGTAATTCAAGGGGATAACATGATCCATAGTCCCTATTTACGGCGGAAAGTACAACAACCATCCATGAAATTAATGATTCATTACGTCAGTCAGTGTATAAAACAACAGAATCATCAAAATAGGTATGGAATAAACATAGAATGTAAATAATAATAACATAACTGTCATCTAAGTTGGGCGATTGTAATTTAAATTAAGCGATTGTGATGACATTCAAGAAACGCAAATACGATAAACATATACTACTTAAATCGATTGAACAATAATATGTAAACAACCAATTTGCCCCCAAAAAATAACATAAATATAAACATTTGATATGAGGATCATAAGAACGTTACACTAACCCTAATTTCAAGTGGAGAGGGTGAAACAATTTTCACTAATTATATAATAATTTACCCTAATTGCAACCATGAACACGGAATATAGGATTTAAATCGAATGAAGATAGTTTATTCGAAGGAAGACAGTAAAAGCTGTAACTTCAATAGTGGATGAACACAGTACGAAGGGTAGAGGAATAGGGAGAGGGTTGGGATATAGGATTTAAGCGAGTGAAATTCAAATTCAAGTAATAATTTAATGGAATCAAGAGAGGCAAGAGACATGTACCTTGAATGGCTAATAGATGTTTTTGAATGAATAGCGGTTGAGGCCGTGAAGAAGAAGAAGAAGAAGAAAAAGATGGGGAATATGAAACGGTTTTGAGCTAAAGTGGGATTAAATTGTTTGAGATGACTAATTTTATACATAGAGGGGTCACGTGGAGAGGAAGATTGGAAAGAGTAAATATTATTTTATTAATTATAAATTCATGAGGTTTGTCTCAGACCGTTGTGGTGTATATTTCGGGCGTTTTTTGCTCAACAACGCCGGAGCATTTGTTTTCCACATCCCCCATTTGTTTGTCCAATCACTCTTCATCTTCCTATTTTTTGTCCAATTAATTTTTTTATGGTTTTTTTATTTATTTAATTCTTTACACGCCTATTAACATAATATCCATATTCCCACTACACCCATTTTAGAAAAAAACGCTCCTTTGCTGACTAAGATGACACGTGGCAGACAACGCCCAAGGGTGAGGCATTATTCACCCCAACCACTACGCATGGTCTTAAACGTTGTGACTTGTGAGGAAAAAGTCGGTTGTGTGTAAGGAACACATATTATGTGAATATTTCAATAAACAGCGTGGTTGTGGAGGTGTGACGATCCAATAGCGAGTGTGTCCTTAATAAGTGTTATGGATTCAGAATTCATTCATTTGCGTGGTGGTTGACATAAAATGTGTTTATTAATTTAAGGGGTATCGTTTAAAGGGTGTGTATATTAAGACATGTTGGTTTGGGTTATGGATTGGCATAACATGTGTTTGTAAATGCAAGGGTATTATTTAAGGGGTTTGATGTGAAGAGACACAACTATTAAGTTGGCTTAAGGTATCTTATGTTGCTTTTTGTATGGTTATATAACTAGATTATTACCCCGTGTATTACACGGGTTGAAAAAAAATGTAATTTTACATACTAAATAATAAAATAATATATCTTTAAAAACCTCATTTATTACACGGGTTGAATAAATATAATTTTATATATTAAATAATAAAAAATATTATATTTTTAAGAACCTCGTGTATTGTAATTTATATACCAAATAATCAAAAAAGTTAAATCTTTAAAAACTCTATGTATTACACAAGTTGAATAAATGTAATTTTAGATTAATAGTATATTAAATAAATATAATTTTGGATTAATGGTGTATTAAATAAATATAATTTTGGATAAAGTCTTATATATAAATTTTAAGTAATCAATATATTTGATAAATAATAAAATACCAATAACAGTAAAAAATCTAATTTATATACTAAATAATAAATATAAAAGAAAGGCGGAAAACCCAAAAAATAGGTGTCTCCAATGAATGGCACGTGTCACATATTGGTTTCTTTAATTATATAGTATAGATATAGATATAGATGTTCACATCATCGGTTGTTTCAATCGATAACATAATTTGTTTTTCATATAATGGATCGATAACCAACGCTACAAATGTGACGAACAACACTACAAAAAGGGAGGTGGATATGAAATATCGAGTATAAAGTTAACCGAATAGACTATAAAGAAATTGAACTAAATTAGAGTATATAATCTAAATATGGAGTAAAGTGAAATAACAAAGTAAAGTGTGCATGATCTAAATATGGAAGAGTGAAATAAGTCGTTTTATACTTAAGATTTATGAATATATAAAACTCACTGAAATTAAACTAATAATATGTAAGGGCTCTCAAAATTTTCTAAAAATACCCGTAGTTATAAAACCTGGACCTCTGAAACCCTAAACCATATTAAAAATCAAGAAAAACAAAACTTTGGGTCTCAGACGGGTCGCGTAAAAGACAAGCCTTGTCTTACGCGGGCCGCGTCAACTTAAGGTTGACCGGATAAGGATGTCGGGGCCACGTGTTGACCATCTGGGGGCCTACTTGTGACCAATCAACCCTATGCCTAAACTAGGCGGCCACACGGGCCGCGTATGGTAAACATGTGGGTTACGCGGGCCGCGTAAAACCCAAATTTCAGCTATAAATAGCTTGTTACCTGCACAGTCCACTGATGTCGAAATCTTTTCGTAAAAATGAATTCTCACTACTCTAAAGTCGAAATTTCAATTAGTAGCGAGGTGCTGCGACGATACCGGGTATTAACTCGATCGCTATTACGATTCAACGTCCGATCGATTGAAACTATCCAACGAATGTTTAAGTGCTGCTCAATTTGGGTTTATACTTTGTCATTCGTCGTTAATTCGATGGATGTTTAAGTATCGCACTTTGTCATTTGTTGTGAGGGTTTAATCTCGTGAATTGTCGTAAATGTTGTATTAGTTACTAACCCCGTTCGTATGCATTGTATTTAATTTAGGTCAAAAAGGCTAATCAGTAGATTAAACTCTGCCTGTATAAAATCTGCAAGGTGAGTCATTCTATTTTTATCAACTGATTTACAAAACTCCAAGTTATTTTCAAAGTTATAATTACAGGGATTAAGTCTTTGTAATCACCAAATTACAGCCGGTATGTGGGGTTTTGTATACATTACTTGTTTCCCGTCACACTTGGACAAACGGGTAGCCAATGGGTGATCTGACCACAGTCACAGACAGTATTGGACAAATGGGCTAGCCAATAGGTGATCGAGTGACAAATACTGTGGGTATATGGTTGACAAACAGAAACATTGTAATCGCTCTTAATACTGTAAATTATAACAAATGCGTCGTTTTAATTAAACTGAATGATTCACTCAGTATTTCCCCGCTGACAAAACCTTTTTTAAACATGTTTCAGGTGATCTGTTGTAACCCAAGGAAAAGTGCCGCGAAGCACTACAACTTAAAGGAGTGGCTCAATATAAATAAATAAAGAAACATGTTTTGTAAAATAAAAGATTTCCCAGTGAAATCACTCTATTGTAAATTACCGGATTTTATCCTTAAATTATGTAATAAATCAAATAGGCTTTTCAAGTATTAAATCGATCCTGAGAAATTCTTCCGCTGTCACTTTAAATTAAGAAATACCACGGGATTCCTGTCCCGCGGCTCCTGACCAGGTCAAACCGGGCGCGTGGGCTGTGACATGAAAAGGTGGTATCAGAGCCACTGATTTAAGCTTACTGCTGATTTAAGCCTATTAAAGTATTTGGGGGAAATACTTAAATTTCTGATTTTCATTCTGTGATTATGTGTTTTATTAACTGATTATTTGTTAGTTACAGTATGGGTAAACAAAGACTTTCTGCTATCTATCACAAATTAGATACTGCACCTAAAGAAAAGGGAACCTCATCCTCAAAATACCCAGCAGAAATTGAGGAAGGAATCTTTGTCCGTAAAGCACAATATGAGAATCCACTATCTCCCAGTAAAAAAAATCGATTATTAGGAAAAGTCAAGAAAAAGGAAAGAAATCCCAACCAAAGAAAGTGAGGTTTAATCCGGAAACCCAGGAAATAGGCCATAATCCACCTTGGGAAGACAAATTAGATGAAAAATGGGCAGATCTTTACATGTTAGCCACTGTAGCAGTGAATGCAAACCTTTAAATCAGTATTAGTACCTATAGTACCTACAAGCCAGAAACTCTAGAGAAAAGTTATCGCGTAAATAAATAAGTTACAATAAATCCTAGTGTGCTTAAATTTCAGTTGTTCTTTGTATTAAATTAATTACACGGTATGCAATAATACTTAAATGTTAATTGTGAAATTTTGTTATAAAATTTTAACTTAGCATTTTTGTGGATTTTGCATATATGCTAAACAGCATGAATGAGCTATCTGAAGCCCTTCAGAATCTCAATCTCTATCCAGTACCAATCGAAGTCTCCAACGACTTTACTGGTTACTTTGCTGATGTGGAGGAACCTATGGAATTTCAAGCTCCACCTCCTGAGAAGGCAAAACTTAAGAATAGAAGAAGATATGTAGGCTGGAGGAAAGTACGTAGAAGGAAACCCGCAACTAGGAGAATTCCAAAAATAGAAAATCCTACGGATAAAGGAAAAGGGATCGAGACTGAAGAGAATTCTTGGCCAGCGGGAATAGAAATCGGGGAAAATTCTTGGTCAGCAAGAATAGAAATGGGAGAGAGTTCTAAACAAACTGAAGAAGTAACATTTCAAGAGGAAATAGATCGCCTACTGGCAAGCTGTGATATCATTAGACCTATCAACAACAACCTTTACCCTTATCCTGCTGAAACCCAACTTCCAATGAAATTAGAACCAGCTATTCCAGACCCCCTAATCCATGCTCAACCTTTAGGAGGAATGGACGAGTGGTGGACTAACGACTGGCAGTTTCAAAATATAATAAATAGTCCTTATACCTTTCTCCCTCAGTTTGACCCAGAACCTATACCAAACCCGCCGATGAGCAACGAAAACTTAGCCGAACTCCGCCAGTTTGGCGAAGAACTGATAGGTACAGGGAATAGGATCCGGGAAATGGGAGAACAAATCTCCTGGAAATACGACGAGAGGGAGCGTCGCTATTGAACTGCCAATTGACAAAAGAATAGTGGGGTTGGGAAGTATGTTTGTATAATAACAGTAGTAACAAAGTATAACTCTGTAAAATAGCTCAGGAATAAAACGTTGTAAGATAAACAGTGTGTGTGGATACCTAATATAATATATAAAAATGGAAGTTGAGAAATCGACAATTTTGACTACATATGTGTTGTAAAAAGATTTATGTGAGTATGTGCAATTGTTTTGTAGATTATCAATTATTTGACACTAATAGTTTATATTTATAATAATTATCAGATGGAAAACGCTAGTAATGAACCAGTTAATGAAGGGAATCAATCTGAGCAAATTCAGGAAAACCAATTTATGACTAGACAAGATATTGAGAATATTGTTGCTAGGAGTGAGCAAGTTTAGGTCCGGACCGAAAATAACCGAGAATCGAACCGAAAATATACCCAACCCGACCCGAACACAAGTACCTAGGTATTTAGATCGGTTCCAATTTTTCATATAAAATAGGATCGGGTTGGGTCGGTTCTCGGTTCTTTCATGGTGAAACCTTACTTGGACCTATGGACCGGAACCGACCCTATATTTAGGGTAGTGAATCGGTTCTATATTTTATGTTTGATCGGTTCTCGGGTCGGGTCGGGTAATGGTCGGGTAGGGTCGGGTTTTTCCTTTTGCTCACCCCTAATTGTTGCTCAAGGGATAGCCAATGCTATTCCAGCAATCCTGGCTGCTGCTCAAAAACCTGCTGAACCTCAACAAATTATTCCTAGTAAACGTACTCAAGAAGATAATTTCAGTAATAGTGTAAACGGAGGCGGCAATCATAATAATCATGACAATGATCCACGGCAAGCCCCACTTCTTAAGAAAATGAAAGCTGCAACGCCTGGTTGCACTTACAAAGAATTTCTTGCCTGTAAACCAGCAGAATTTGCAGGTAATGAAGGGGCAACTGCAACACTGCGATGGTTAGAGAAAACCGAAGCAGTAATTGCAATAAGTAAATGTGCCGAAGAAGATAAAGTAATGTACGCGTCGCACCTTTTCAAAGAAGGGGCACTAGAATGGTGGAATACGGTGCTTCAAGCCAAAGGAAGAAATGTGGCTTATGCCATGAGCTGGGAAGAATTTAAGCAGTTAATGGAAAGAAAATTCTGTCCCGAATATGAAAAAGAACAAATGGCAAACAAGTTCCTAACCCACCGGATGATAGGTGTAGATTGTCGAGGATATACTTCGACTTTCTTTGAATATGCTAGAGTGGTACCAACACTGGCTTTGCCAGAACCGGTACTCATTTCTCGCTATATTTGGGGATTAATTGGCGAAATCTGCAATATTGTTAAAGCTGCGAGACCTCACACTATTGACGATGCTGTGGAATTAGCTAATACCCTAACTGATGAATTGGTGCGCACAAGAGAAGAAGATCGAAAGAAGGAATTGGCTCAAAAGATTACCCAAGGAATTTGTGTGGGTAATTTCAAGAAAAGAGGAATTGGGCAACCCTCATCTCCTCCTTTCTGCAGAAATTGCAAAAAGAAACACTATGGAAGATGCAATATGACCTGCATTTTTTGCAAGGCCATAGGACATAGTGAGGAAGACTGCAGAAAGAAAACAAGAATCTGTTATAACTGTAGAGAAACTGGACATTTCCAATCAGAATGCCCTAAATTAGCCAAACCAATAGACAATAAAGCAAAGACGACCAACGGAACTACAAAGAAGAATGCACGGGCATTTCAACTAACTACTCAAGAAGCAGAACTCATTCCAGATGTGATAGCTGGTACGTTCTTAGTGCATAATGTGTATGCAAAAGTATTATTTGACTCTGGTGCAAACCAAAGTTTTATTAATACTTCATTCTGCCAAGCTCTTAATTTACCTTTAACCACCCTTAGGCAGATTTTTACGGTCGAAACGGCAGATGGGAATTCTGTCAACATAGATAAAGTTTTGCAAGAAGAAAAGATAGAACTTTTAGGCCATAAGTTTTCTGCAAATCTGTTACCTATGAAATTAGCGGGTTCGATGTCGTGTTAGGAATGGATTGGTTAATAACCAACCATGCTCGAATCCTTTGTGATAAAAATTCCGTAGAAATTCGTACCCCTACAGGAGAGGTAATTTTAATTATGGGAGATAAGCCACGAAAACCATTGAAATTCATTTCAGTAATGAAGTTGGCTAGTTATTCAAGAAAACAAGACGTAGTATATATAATTTCTATAATCATTAACACTAAAAGTAAGGAACTTCAGGACATCCCGGTAGTCTCAGAATACTCAGATGTCTTTCCAGAAGAATTACCCGGGTTACCACCCGATAGAGAAGTAGAGTTTAGAATTCATCTAATTCCTGGAACTACACCAATAGCCAAAGCACCTTATCGATTAGCACCCACTGAAATGCTAGAAATGAAAAAAACAGTTAGATGAATTACTAAGTAAAGGATTCATACAACCTAGTTCATCCCCTTGGGGGGCACCAGTGTTGTTTGTGAAAAAGAAAGACGGATCAATGCGAATGTGTATTGATTATAGGGAGCTGAATAAGATTACAATTAAGAATCGATACCCATTACCTAGGATTGACGATCTTTTTGATCAATTCCAGGGAGCTAGGTATTTTTCTAAAATAGACTTACGCTCCGGATATCACCAATTGAAAGTACAAGAAGAAGACATACCTAAAACTGCTTTCAGAACTAGGTATGGTCATTATGAGTTTACAGTCATGCCCTTCAGATTAACGAATGCACCCGCAGCATTCATGGATATGATGAATCGGATCTGTAAACCATATTTGGATAAATTCGTAATTGTCTCCATTGACGATATACTTATTTATTCCAAAGGTCAGGAAGAACACTGTGAGCATCTACATGCACTCTTAACTTTGTTAAGAAAGGAAAAGCAGTACGCCAAATTCTCGAAGTGTGAATTTTGGTTGCAAGAAGTGCAATTTTTAGGTCACATGGTAAATCATGAAGGTATTCACGTAGATCCCTCTAAAATAGAAGCAATCACTAAATGGAAGGTCCCACAAACAGCTATGGAAATCAGAAGCTTTCTAGGCTTAGCTGGATACTATAGACGATTTATTAAAGATTTTTCTAAGATAGCTGTACCCTTGACTAAGCTGACCTGTAAGGTAGTTAAGTTTGAATGGGGACCTAGACAAGAAGAAGCCTTTAAGATTTTAAAGCAAAGGTTGACAAATGCTCCAATTTTAGCTTTGCCAGAAGGAACTGAAGATTTTGAAGTATATTGTGATGCTTCAAAATTTGGATTTGGATGTGTATTGATGCAACGCAAGAAGGTAATTGCGTATGCCTCCAGGCAATTAAAGAAACACGAGGAAAATTATACGACTCATGATTTAGAATTAGGAGCTATAATTTTTGCCCTTAAGATTTGAAGACATTATCTGTACGGAAGTAAGTTTACTGTATATACAGATCACAAAAGCTTAAGGTACATATTTGGGCAAAAAGAATTAAATATGAGGCAAAGAAGATGGATGGAAATCCTAAGTGACTACGACTGTAATATTCAGTATCACGAAGGAAAAGCGAACATAGTTGCAGATGCTTTAAGTCGTAAGTATCATGAGAAGCAACGACGAGTTCGTATGCTTAGATTAAATTTGCACTTAGATTTAATGGAACAATTAAAGAAAATTCAAGAAACAGCAATCAAGGACGATGCTGAAGGAATGAAAGGATATATAAAGGAACTAGAGCAAGGAAAGGATGGAATTTGGAGATTCCATAAGAAAAGAATTTGGGTACCTAAGCAAGGAGAATTAAGAGAAAAGATTTTAGAAGAAGCTCATAAATCTAGGTATATCATGCATCCAGGAAACAATAAGATGTACCAAGATTTAAGAAATAATTTCTGGTGGATAGGTATGAAAAAGGATATAGCTGAATATGTATCGAAGTGTCTTACTTGTTCACAAGTAAAGGCAGAACATCAGAAACCTTCAGGACTACTACAACAATTGGAAATGCCTGTATGGAAATGGGAACTCATAACAATGGATTTTGTTACTAAGCTACCCAAAATCAGAAAAGGTAATGATGCGATTTGGGTAATTGTGGATCGATTAACCAAATCAGCTCATTTTCTACCCATGAAAGAAACCTTTAGCATGGAAAGGTTAGCAAAGTTTGTTGGTGCATGGAATGTCTGTTGACTATGTCTGCATTGCGTCTTAGGTCAAGATAGGTCAACATAGGGTTTTGAAAGTCAAAATTAGGATTTTATGTTGTAGTTTCGCTTATGTGTCATAAGTTAGATATAGTTCCGCTCATAGGGTATCAGGTGGTTCCGCTTTTGTGTCAACTTGGTAGTTCCGCTCATATCGCAGTCCATATAAGCGAAACCTGCTAGACTATAAATACCTGTTCAGTTCATTTGTGTACGTACGTTGGAGCGGAACCTTGTCATACATTGTGTAACGAAACTCTGTCAAATTTGTATCAGAAAGCAATAAAAGAGAAGGAATTGAATAAGAAAAGCTGTGTAACTTCATTTACGTTGATTCCGCCTTCGTATGTGAAGATGAACGTTCTCAACTGACTGTTTAGGGTCGGAACACGGTCTAACAAGTGGTATCAGAGCTCAGGACGAGGAGTTCATACTACTACAGCTTGATTCTACCGAATTCTCTCATTTCTACTCACTTTCTCTCATACTTTTTCGAATTGAACTAGTTCCTACGGGTGAAATGGCCTGATTTTTTAGTATAACGTGCGAAACATAGTAATAACAAACCCTAGAAAGAATCGGATTAAAACACAACTTAAAAATGGTAAAATTTGGGTAAAATAGTTCCGCTTTTACGAACATCGAAGGTTTCGCTCGTAATACATTGGTTTCGCTCAAAAACAACCAGTGGTTTCGCTCATACGGACTATAGTTGTTTCACTTTTACAGACGTTCCACTCGAACGGACAATTGACTTTCGCTCATACGGACTTGAGAGTTTCGCTCATACGAACAAGTTCTAGTTTCGCTTATTTGGACACTACTGGTTTCACTTATCTGTCACAATAGTTGATAGTTTCGCTCATTTGTCACATTTTTAAAAAATTTCGAAAATTTTTCTAAGTGTTGGCTGATTTTGCAGGTATACTCAAGATGGATGATATGTTCTTGAACCCGTTCAGTGATATGTACGCGTTTGCTGGAAATTCCGGAAATGATGATACTTCTTCAAGCAATACGAATGAGAATCCGCCAAATGCAAAGAAAAAGTTAACGGAAGCTTGGGAATCGGAAAGTGCCTTCGGAACATTCAATAAACCTCCAAAGCTAATGGCTATCGAGGAATACAGTCGGTGGTCAAGAAAGTTTGAAGTTTGGTTGATGGCATTTGCATTTGCTAGTTGGAAGAGTCTGAAAAACGGTTATGAACATGGAAACAAAAATGGTGAAACTTTAACATCTGCTGATGAGATTGAATCGTTTGTAGCTGAACAAAAATGTGTGGCTTTGTTATTTCAGTCTGTCCGGGAGGATATTATTTCTTTGATCGATTATTCGAACGCAAAAGATCTCTGGAAAAAGCTAGAAACGAAATGTCTAGGAAGTGCTGAAATTGTAAAAAGTAACAAGAAACTTCTTAGGAAAGAATTTGATATGTTTAGCTGTTTAAAGAATGAGTCAGTCTGTAAAATGATAGAAAGGTTTGGTCATCTAAAGCTAGAATTAGCAAGACATGATATCAGATTTCCTGATGAAGAGCTTATCGACAAACTGTTCGATTCATTACCTGACGAGATGGATTGGAGATATTATGCACTGATGCTGAAAAACACTATCGAGCCTGCAAAGTTGACTGTGGATTTGGTGATTGAGAGACTTGAAAGTCACGAGCTGGAACTGAAAAAGACATACAAAGTCAATCACTCATCCTACCAGTAGAATTTGGATTTGTATTATCCAAAAAGCATGATGCCAAAAGCAACTTCTCCCAAAACTGCTTTTTCTGCTGAAAATGTGTCTACTTCAAGCAAAGAAAGTCAAAGTGGTCAAAACAGTGGAAATCACAGTGGTTATCATAGTGGACCTTCATTATCTGCAAGTCATTCTGATGCAAAGAATCGTTTTCAATGCAACATTGCAATAGATTTGAAGAATGCTCAGAATTTTGATGAGGAGTCGGCCAAACAGCAGATGATCTTCCTAGCATCGGTGTTGGAATCGTATAAAGGGTTAGTAGCTGGGAAGATAGGCAATACCAACTTAACAAAGGAAGATTATGATCATATAGATCCTGAAGAAACAGAGCTGATCGATATACGTTGGGCTATGGTCAGTGCTGTTCGTCGTGCACAGTGTTTCATGGAAATTACCGACAGGAAGACAATTGGTGGTCCATCTACCAAGCTGGGGTTCGATAAATCCAAAGTGACATGCTTCAAGTGTAAGCAGAAGGGTCACTTCAAGCGTGAATGCAGAAACGTATATGCTGATGAGTCGGAGAACCCTTTCAGAGATGATTACTACAAGAAGGCGATTTATCACCAGAATAAATCTGAGCCGCCTAGATTGAAGCAGGTTGAAGACAATAAAGAGAAATCTAGAGCTCTTGTGGTGATTTACGATGATGAGGGGTATGATTGGAGCCAAGAAGTTTTACGGAAGAAGATGCGGTCGGTTACGCATTCATGGCGAAAACTGAACCTATTCCGTGGAAAGATACTCGTACTGAAGAGCAGAAGTATAGATACAGAAAAATGATTGTTGAGAACAGAATCATTAGAATTTCTGGTATTTATCTGGAAGCGAGGAGAGCGAGAAGATGGGATCCGGACAGGGAGTGTTATCTTGATCAGGATGGAAATATTGCGATCGATGACAAAATGCTTGATATCGAAGCCATAATCAAGGAGTTAAAAGAAGAGGATGAGTATTGGCAGAATAAATAGTGGGGAACTGGAGACAAGAAAGAGAAAGAAGAGAAAGAGAAAAAGGAGAAAGAAGAGATGGAAAAATCAAAGAAGATTGATACTGGAGTTATTGATACAACGCAGGAGTTGACTGCAGAGAACCTGGGAAAAATGGCTGACAAAGTGCTGGTTGCTAAGGCACTTGAGGTAGACTCTAACTCCGTGTCTGAGTCAAAAAGCCAGGTCAGTTCAAACTTGTCAACAAATGCGTCAGGTAAACAAATTGATGGAAATGTTGATTGCAAAAATTGCAACAAAGAGTGCAAATTTTGTAATACAGTCACGTATCTCAACGGTAAGAAAGTTGAAGATCTGACAGCAAAGGTCAGAAGCGTTGAGAATCAAATTCTTGATCGTGACAAAACTGTTAAAGCTTCAACTGAACGGATAAGAGAATTAACTAGTCAAATTGAAAAAGATAAAATTGATCATGAAAAAGTTAAAAATGAAAATGAAAATGAAAAGTTAATTCTTGAAAACCGTCAGATTTCTGAAAAGTTTGAAAAACTCAAAAGCACAATGAAAGATTGTGATGATCGAGATGGTAAAACTCATAAAGAAAACGTTCATTTAAAAGCAGTGCTGAGAGTAAAAGAAGAATCAATCAACAAACAACTGGATGAAATCGCTAATCTGAAACTTAAATTTCAAGAGGCTGAAATTGAAAACGAGTGAATCCAGTTGAAGCTTAATAGTTACAGCTCCGCAAGCTTTGTTTTGCAACACATTGTTCCCAAACCCATCGGGAAAAACAAAGCTGGCGAAGACGTGTATTCTGATGGAACCGGGGTGGGTTTTCACAGAGTTCCACCGCCAATTTTG